>NW_009187197.1:0-10421 GCF_000690835.1 Fulmarus glacialis
TATGATTCTATGATTCTATGAAAACAATGACAGAGTCTGTTAGCCAGCGCTGGTTGCCTAAATATGGTTCAGTGCTGTAAGAGACGTACAGGAACAAATTTCTAATGCTACATCTAATCCTGTTTAAATAGGGCATGAAACAGGGTTTGTAGTCTTGCTGTGCTTCTCACGTCCTTTAAATAAAAAGGTAATGTATAACTCATTATAAACAATACAAAAAAAAAAAAAAAGAGAAAAAAAAAAGAGACATTTCATCCTCATGTCCAGTGGTTCTCAAGGGAATTTTCATGTGACTACATGTAAGATGATAACCCATTTACAATAGCTCTAGTTTTAACAGTGGAAGTATCCTATTAGCCCTTTGGAAGCCCTGTTGGGACTTCAAACAGCAGGTTTTGTGGTTACATGCAAGTATCACTGTGCAAAGGCTAAAGCTATGTAGAACAATTGTCATATTCCTATTTCACTTAGCATTTGTCTTGGTCCATCATGTTAAAAAACCCCAACATTTTAATATCAGAATCTCAAGTAACGCTCTATGAACCCAGTTGACAAAACTGGTAAAGAAACTGCATTTCATTTTTTTGTGATAGGAAACATTTTTTCTTCTCACTCCAAAAAGGGTTTTCCTAAAACCTTGGAGGGAGTCAAAGCTTTCATTATTTAGTACAAGTGATTGCGCAATTTTTACTTTAGAACATCATGTTCCCAAAGAAGGACCCCTATAATTTATTCCACACTCCCCCCCACAAGACAGATCACAGTCAGTATTTTCAGGCACAGAAGACATGGCTATATGAACAAAGAAAACATCAGTAAGTTACTACACATAGATAGCCACAGTAGCAGCCTATTCATAAGTTTTGTTGATCCTTTTGGAAAATGTCAGGTTAGAAGATATGTTTTCTTCCAGGGGAACATTACTTGTTAAAATTAAAGGGGTCACCTGAAAAAATATTAAAATAGGTTTCCTCTCTTGACTTCGAGGCCCAGGAACATCGCTCAGATTTCCTCCGTTATCTCAGTCATTATTAACTGAGGGATATGCTTAACCTCTAAATACTTGTACAGGAAAAAAAAAAGGAAAAAAGGAGCAGCAGACAGACATTCTACCAACCTAACTCTTCTAAAGAAAGAAAACAGCTCAGACCATGATGCAAATGTGACCAGCAAAAGTTATGATGCAAGACATGGCATTCTCACCTGATGGAGCTCCTTCTGATTTCCACACTTACATGAGCCCATCATGTTATCTGGATATCACAAAGAGAAACTAACTTGTTATTGCAATGCACTCACCAGAATAGGCACCATTAGCTTCTTTTTAGAAATGGAAAGGGCCAAAAAAAGTCACCAAAGCCATCTGGAGAATATGGGAAGGGGATTTGGTAGAGTTGCTCAAACTCTTAATAATAAGGCACTTTTCTTCTGAAACAACAGTGGCTTGGCTATTAGCACTTCAGCACAAGCAAAAACTCATAATTCCATGCCACTCCTGGAGTGAGAGGCAGCAGGTTTTGGCAGCGTTTTTTCTGACTCAGCCTAGTAAATACCAGCAGTGGGAAGGGACTGAAGTGTTTTCCTTCCAGAACTACAGTGATTCTGCTGGCAGAAAAGTTGGCATTTTTGCAAAGCTCTAGATGCAGTGAAAGGCAGGAGGACAATCCCAGGTGTATGAATTACACATGAACACAGTGCACTCACTGGAAGAACTAGGAATGCAGTCAGTGGGTGAAGATACTCAGAGTCTGAGGCGCAACAGTCATTAAGATACAGTGCTAAAGGATGCTTCAACAAAACATCAAAAAGGTGGCCAATGGTGGGAAAGGCCACAGAAGACAGAGACTGACATCAACTGGACAAGAAACAGGGAAGGAAAAACCACGAACAACAAAGATGGATCAACCTTGCAGAAGAACCACCCTTTCCAATAGTTTATTAAAACCATTTCTTCCTTGAATGCCCTGAACAGGTTTGTTAGGACAGACAACAGCAGAACTCTCCTTAGCCATAGTTGTAGTGGAAAACCAGCCAAATAATGGCAGCTCTAATTAGAAAAGGGGGGTTGTCTACAGTATGATGCAAATGTGTTTGATTCGGTATCCCATACTCTGAACTACTGCCCAGCTATATTACACATGCCACTCAAACACCTTCATACAGTACCAAGCATCTCATTTCTATGGCCTTCCTCTAGTCTTCCGTATTACCACACCGACTCCCCAGGCCCTGAAAGCTAAATGCAAGGAACAGTCGTAAGAAGGTAAGTACAAAGGAAGAAAAGGAATGATATAGCTAGCAAACACACTACTCGCAACACATAGAAACACTAGTGTGAAACAAAAGCATTGATCATGCCATGATCTGAACATCCATGTCATGTAAAGTTTTGCAATCTCACATTTTCCTCCCACTCTGCTTTATTACAGTGGAAAAGGCTCAATATGTATCTAACGTATCTAAAGAATATCAGACACCAAGAAAATGAAGGGAAACCAAAAAGGTTGTATCAACTGGAAGCAAAAGGCGTTGAAACTACAGGGAAAAGATTTAATGAGTTCCAGGAGAAAGAAATACGTACATGACATCTCTTAGACCCTGGAATAACTTCTCAAAAGAAACAATAGAATCCAGCACTTCGGATCTATTTAAGGTAGGATCAAGTAAAGCACAAAAAAAAACCAAACAAAAACCAAAACAAACTGTACTGCAGGGAGCAATCCACACTGAAACAGAAAAATAGAACCAGTAGGTCTTCTTTCATCTTTAGCTTAGACATTTCTAAATTTGTCATTAGAAACTTTTGCTATGGATTTTCTTTTTTTTTTTTTAATCATTAGAATGACTGTGAAGCAATTGAAAGTGAAATCCTTAATGCTATAAGCATGCTGGCCTGTTTTTGAACAGTCTTTATAGCTTCATTTCATTTAGGAAAATACTAAAATGTCTAAACATAGTCTCTACGAATGTATATAAGCAAAATAAAATCTTGACAATGCTTCTTTAGAAAATTCTTAGCAAAATAAATCTGTCTAAAGAACATTCCTCACCTGTTTTAACAAAGAGGAGAGCTGATATTTGGAGGATCTGTGTTCAGCCCTGAGTAGCTGTTAAAAATAAAGCTGTGTGAAATGCTTCTGTCGAAATGCAGACCACATAACCCTTAGGCTATCAGAGATTTTCTCCAACCTGGTTTCTGCTTTTATTCAAGGATTTGGACCAGTTTTATGAAAGATCTTGAAACTAGTATAATAAATGACTTCATATCAAAATTATGCCCTTTCATACCAATGCTTCTGCATAACCGCTGAAGACGGAGAAGCGCGACAGAGGTGCAGAATCAATGCGTACAAGCAGTGAAACCTGAACACTTCGATTTTTCACATTCTTGACTGATGAGGCTTTGGGCAATTCAGTCTATCTGTAAAAAGAAACCAGTCCAGAAGGCCAGTGGGGTTTGCCCTTAGGTCAAACACAGTGCACTGGCCAAGAGGACAGTCCCAGGAGCCTGCCCTCCTCCCTTATCCGCAGGTGCCACAGTAGGTAGCCCAGAGGCTGCCTCCGGAAGGCAGGCAGGACGCCTGCCTCTGCCTGCAGCCACGCGTGCCCCGGAGGGAGGGAAGGAAGGGGGTGGCCAGGGCTCCGTGTCCCAGAGCAGGGAGGACGACTGAAGGAAGGTGAGGCTGAGGCAAGAGGAGGAGACAGGACAGTATCCCAGCACGGCGCAGTGCCTGCTTTGCTTTCCCAGGGTGACCTATTTACACCGTTCTCTAATCAGAAATGGGTACAGACCCACATCACAGGTCAGATCTAAGAAGCTTAAAAAAGTACACAGGCCTCATGTAAGGTCCAAGGTAACAGCAAGGAAAGTTTCACCAAAGCTGCAAAAAAGATGACTCAAACCCCGTAAAAACGGGCAGAGCCAAACAGAATGGGACATGCCTGCCAAACACAAATGTCAATCACAAAGTCCATCTTCAGGTTGTGACATCACGTTACAAACGCAGTATATTTTCCTGTTATTTGTCACGGAAACTTTTGAAAGCATTTTTAATTTAACCAATAGAGGTTAAGTAACACTGTCTAGCTGATGCCCTCCCTATGACTGGTGCACCAAGGCCTGAGCCCAGCAGCTCCTGACACTTATTTCCTCTTCTCTCATTCTCCTCACCGATTTCCAGCGGGGAATTGCAGTGTGGTTGCTCATGCTGTGCTTCTCAGGAGCATTTGCTGACTCCTCATTTTTTTAATGAGAATATTCGAAGGCCCCAGTAAGCCTATTTCATAGATTCATAGAAGCTGGAGATGGAAAAGACCTGGGTCATCCAGCCCATGCCTTCGCTTCCCCTCCCTCCTTCCCTGTTCGGCAAGTATGTGATTGTTTCCTACAATGTATTTCTTTCCTGTTTGCTGGCCCAGTAATGTCTGATTTATCCACTGCATAAAATAACCGCAGATAATTAATTACATGCTTTCAGTGAATATACAGAAAACTGCCTACCCAGAACTCAACCTCCCACACCAGCAGACAGCCGACTGAATTAATTTACAAAGCAAACAATAATGTTGCTCACCAGCTCCTTAAATTACTTGTGGAGGCCTTGAAACATTTTCCATAACTTTCAGAATTTGGCTTTCTGAGGATAATGTTACTTTTTCCCACTGATCCAGTTTGATTTCTGCTAATTTTCTGCTACATGTTTTACTCAGTTTCATTTACAATTTAGTTACCAAAGAAAAAGAGCAGTCTCAGGGGCTGTGGTTGCCCCCCCCCCGCTTCTCTTCAGCTTCTACCAGCAAGCCTGGCTGTGTTGTAACAGCAAAAGAGCATAAAACATGTCCGAGAAATGAATAATATCTGAGGAAAAGGATGTAGGGAAAAGAGTTTCACTTAAGAAAACTCTCGTTTGGCATTTTGTTTTAAGTATTTTTTAAAGGTCAACTACTCTTGAAGGACTTTAAAGGTTGAGTAGGAGGATCTCGGTATCTGAGCAAAATAGAATATATCATAAGGTAGTGAAGCAGTGCAACAATGTTATGCATGGGGAGTTTGACAAATTACAAGGTCAGTGATCATCATATTTCATCTGCTTCATTTTTGCACTTACTATTTACACTCCATATTGCAAAAAATATACAAGTTTTCTTACGTTTCTTTTGCTGCTTCGCACATAGTCCTCTCTCTCTCTCCCCCCCCATATGTGTGTCAGTCACGAATACCAAAGCCACAGTATTTTTAAGTCACCTGTGTTTGCTCCCAAAGGTACTCTCAGCCTTCTTGAGAGGCACCTTTCCCTCCCTCAAAGGTACAACAAAACAACTGTAAAATGAGGCAAAACAGCAAACACCTACCTACATCCTACGTTTTTGGCAAGCTCTGTTCAGCACCGGTATTATCCCGTCACACCAGAAGACAGACTGCACCAATGCATTCTTCCATGTCCAGCACCGTGTGCCCAGGTCCTAGATAAGCATTTTTAATAGTTGGGGCAATTTTCATTCCAACCTTGGGGAAACAAATCCATTAGTACTGACCTGGAGCTGTTAATTCTGCCTGGAGTTAATGGGGAATTTCCCAGTTAATAGCTGTCCAGAAGTCTCATTCCATTTCTAGACTCTTCTGCATGATTTCCTCAGCTGGTCTTTGCCTCCTTTCCTGCTTTTCCCCCCACCAGTCTCCTGAATCTAACTCAAAGACAGCATGAAAGCAAGCAGGTAAACTGAAGTATATGAGTCAAAAAAATTAATATCCATCTCATTCTCTCTCACGTTTCAGCTTGCCGTTCATTTTCTGAGGAAACGAGAAGTAGGTAACCCTCTGAACAAGAGGACGGACTTGCACAGATGTTGGGGAAGGTTCTCATGGTCCAGCAACCTGAGGGACTCTATGAGTAACCTGAAGAAACAACCTGAGCGTCTCAAGAAGGTACGCTTCATTCTCTTTGCAATACTAAACAAAAACTTGCTGCATCTATGAACTCTTCCTTTAAGCCACACAGGACAAAATTTGTATGAAACAAATCATAACACGTAGGGAAAAGATGACAACAGTAGGCTGACTGACAGTAGGTAAACGGAAAGGTCTGTTCTCAACAATCTTCTCAGAATGCCATGTCTCCCAAAATAAGCGCCTCCATTTGTGAATTAGGGACTGGTCTGCTTCTTAAAATAAGCTACGACTTCTGCTGTGCCCTTCAAACCTCCAAAGGAGAAAGAGCTGGCAGTAAATTAGGATTGGACCTATAATTTCCCCAAAAAGACTGAAAGAAGAACACATATACATTGACTGATCTATCTCTTGGTCTTATTTTCATTTTGTATCAAGAAAAGCATTATGTATACAGGTTTGCATACCAGGTCAGTAACAGGTTAAAAAAAACCCCAAACAACCTTACTGCCAATCAGGTGTACAAAATACTTTGTCATTTTGTGTCAAGAAAAGCATTATGTATACGGGTTTGCATACAGGTCAGTAACAGGTTAAAAAAAACCCCAAACAACCTTACTGCCAATCAGGTGTACAAAATACTTTGATACCTCAAAGATATCCTCAATGCCTCTGAACCTTCCTTCACAGGCTTGTTTCACTCAAATCCCTTAAAGAACTTTCAAATCCAGTTCTGAAGCTGCCTCGTCCTAAACCTGCTAACTGCTATACATTAGTGTGCCTTTGACTGTAAATGTACTTAATAGGAAAGCACATCTGGAGGGTGTGGCAATAACAACACAGCCACTATCAGCCTGTTTGAGGATGGGAGGGGGAATCCACGAACCCCTGTGATCTTCACCAGTATTTTCTAATGATATTTTTGAAATACCGATACCCAGCCCTTCAAGCTGACAAGCTTTTTCACTTCAGAATTTGAAAATCTTTAAGCCCGAAGCCCATGGTTTGGGATGCTATCATTGCATACAGTGAGCTAGACTTCCTCCTTTTTTGTTTATGTAATCTGTGGATGAAAGGCCCCGTGCAGTTCAGATTATCATAAATTCTGTTTCCCCAACTGTTAAAAACAAACAAGATACATACACTATGTGCAGGCTCTCTTTGAGGACAGTCTTGCCTTTGAAACAACTAAGATGCAGTGTAGGATGATAGCCATTGGTTTGTAAATGCTACTGGAAAGAACAGCTGAATTTCAACTGTTTCTTAAAGATACCCACCATACCCTCATTTCCTAAGCAGACAGACCAAACTTTTATGATTTGCACTTTATAGGTTTTTTTCTTCCGCGAATCTCCTTGTTATCAGCAAGGGCTTTTGAAGCTCATTCAAAACCACAAATATTTGGAAGTGCAGCCTGTGCTCTACTAATCAAGGGAAGCACTTATTTATAACATCACTGCTTGACTCGGTAATCTCCCCAAAAGCCTCCCCTCTTTTCTTTATATGTGAGACCTGAAACTGGCCTTTATTTTTAATATACCATGAAACCAGGACCTGATCTCTCCCCATTATACACAGGGTCATTTCTGACACACATTCTCTTTTTGATGAATTCAATCCATGTTACAGCTCTCAAGAGACCAACTGCAGTTAGAGCACGATCATAGCAACTAAGGCTTACTCTGAGTCCTTAAAAGTTTTTTTTTTTGTTTTTTCCCCTTCTCTCTCTTTGGATAGGGTTTTAAAATTCCTTTCTTTCTTAAAGAAAGTGGTGAGTGAAAGGAATAAGAAGTATTCAAACTATTACGTGATGGTAGTTGTTCTTATTTCAAAGCCTGAAAACCCCCTTTTTTCATATACTAAAACCCTTTCTGATCCTCTGAGCACAAATGTACTGGATTAACTTCTATTATGCACCTCAGGAATCTCTAGGCCAGAAGAGGTGACATTAGCTTCCACAAGAAAAGTCTCCAGAAAGTAATTTACGGTTATTCACAAGGGGAAACTTTGCAAAATCTTCCAAAAATGCAAGCATGCCAGCAACTCCTGCTGGGATCAGAAGTATCACTTGCAGCACTGCTTTAACCACTGTTTCACCTCCACACTTGTCAATGCATAAATCTTTCATTATCGCTGGGAATAACTGAATGACACCTGGGAACAGTGTTGAAGGAGGATGAAAAAACACTCTAAAGACTCCCACGTTTCCTTAAACCAGATGGATTGGAGAGGAGATTTATCCAAAATATTATGGTCAGGCTCATCTTAAATATATTCATTTTATGTTCAGGGCATTCAAGAGATAAAGAAGTCCAAGCCCTACAGTTAGCGAACACAGTATTGCAACTAATATGGACTGAATATTTCATTAGCATCACCGAGAGTCCACATTTAGAGAAACCATTGTTCTCACATCAAAATATATTTAAACTCTGTTTCTAAATAAGAAGAGATAAAACTCATTAGGTTTGAAAAACTAGACTTCAGGTTCGATCTGGTGATTTACTAGAGGTAGTAACTGCTAAAGATGGGCTTGTACTACTGTGGAGTTTACTGGATTAATGTTTAGGATATTAAACAATTTAGGAACAGCAATCTCATGGCATGGTTCAATCTTCTTTCCGATGTGACATCTGAAGCATGCTCTGTGGGAAGAATATTACCCAAACTATTGAGATTGTATTTGAAATCTCATCCAAATATCAATCCTATACAATCAGATCAGGCAGCTTTTCTCACTCTTGCAAAAATCCTGGCTATTTAAACTCTTGTCACTACCTAGCACAATATATTTAAAATATAATAAATGTCTGTTCTCAGGAATATATGATAAACATACAGTCAAAATCTAAGGGTATCATAATCTCAGTGTCAGCTATCAAACATTTGGAAAGAAGGGTCTAAAATAAAAACATTTATGTATTTTATGCATTTTGTTTTCAACCTATATTTCTTGGAGCACTTCTAAGATACTCTACAAAAGTTAATTAAGAAAAGGAAGCCCACAGCCAAGCTTAAATTCACTATACAGATATCTGTTTTTCCAATGGAAAAAAAAAAGCAGGATCTGAAAATCCAAAAAAATGCTGAAAAACACTAATCATGTTGTTGCAGGATTTCTGTGTTATGCTGGGCTGGTAAAAAAATTATAGGATGCAAGATGTTCAGGGAAGCAACCCGTCTGTCTCCCTGTGTTTATAAGATATCTAACTGTTAAAAGCACACTGAGTGTCAAAATAAATATTAATAGAATGATAACTGTCATTGTCATTAATAGCAAAAATATTACTCTACCAGATAAAAACATAATCTATATATCTCAAAGTAGATCAAAGATATGTGCATTTATATTTAAATAATAATATATGGTGACATTTCAAGTACAAACCCTCATCTTCACATACTTGCAAGCCACTCCATTAAACCTGTGACAGATACTTACTGGGATAAATCCACATGGGGCCTTTATGAATGCCCTGTGTGTGCACTGCTGGTCTTATTTTTCATTTTTATTAAGGTTCAGTAAGTATCTTTTCTTATAACTGTGATAAGCAGGCGGAAGCTGGGAAGGCTACCCTTCGTGGTTCTGTCCGCCAAATGTCTCTCTAGAAGCAGCACTGATCAATTCCCGTACATCACACATCCTTCCCAAACGACACTCCTAGCCCAGCTGGGTCACATTTCTGCAGTGCGCTAAGCTGATGGCTGAGGATACATAAATTTTGCTTGGACAAATTCAAATACAACATTTAAACAAACTAAGCGCCCAAACAGTTTTGGGTAGGTCATGAGTATGCTCCCAGGGAAAAAGAGAATCCATTCATCTTTACTTTTTAGCTACCTTCCATCTCACATATTAATACCTCATTTGAATATATGCTGCTGCTTGAGTATTCAGCTCGAGATAAAATTTCAAATGTACAGATTTATATTTGCCATGCTTCATTACAGTTGAGTCAGTATTTATGGTATAACGTTAGAAAATACTTCATACTGACGTTTTAAAATGTCTTTCTGTTTTTCATGCAACAACTCTAGAGAAGGTAAAACATCTTTGTTACCAGTGTTGCTCCAACCAACCTACCTTCCTTCAATAGAAAGGAAATCTCACAACAGTCTTAGAGAAACTGTTGTATGTGCATACATACAAAGATTTACATATGTACTCTTGCACACACACGTGCACACACAGGATGATATTTTGGCAATTAAGGTATTTCTAAAGGAATGCTGCATGAGACTATTTCTCTCTTTTTCTTGCTCTGTCCAGATTCTTAAACGAATGCAGTACAGTGTGAAGATGGGAGAGATACTTCTTAATGCATACATTTGTCCTGAGCCTTCAAAGAATTAAAGCGACCTTCAAAGCTGATCAGATAGAGCCATGGTTGTATTCCTACTAGTCACAGAACCAATAATGAAAGTTTAACATTCCTGTGAGTTAGACTTACTCTTTCCACATCAACTTAGATCAGAAATACACTAGATGACTCTGTGCTATTCAAAGATTCATAGAATCATTAAGGTTGGAAAA
>NW_009187198.1:0-9896 GCF_000690835.1 Fulmarus glacialis
TGAGGGGCCCAAAACCGAACAGCTGGAGGGTGCTGCTGGGTAGCGAAGCCCCAGTGTCACAGCAGAGGGTGCAGCACAGCGGGGAGACGGTGTCGGGAGAAATCAGGGGTGGCGATGACTTGCTGCAGGATTGCTGGTCACCGACAGTGATCCTGTTACACTTGGGACGCTGTGGTTCAGTCCACCGTACCTGCCGTTGTCGGTGCTGAGGGTCCCCCGCACCCCTCAGCCCGCCCCAAAGCGCTCGCCCTGTGCCCTCGCTCTGTCCCCGTTCCCAAACCCACCCCGCGGCACAGGGACGAGGGAAGATGTCCCAGTCCATGGAGCCTCAAGCCCTGAACAGGGCTGATGGTTTCCATCTTGATGGTGGTTTCCATCATGCCGCATTGTTCACTCAGGTGCTGATCCCTCTCCTGGCTGCTCCTCTGGGGTTATCTGCCCCTTTTTGGGGATTTGCCTGGGTTTGGGGTCAGGGGGGCTGCTCTGAGCATCCGAGCGTGGGGCCTTGTGCCGTGCTGGGAAGGAGCTGGGCCCCCGCGGCACCACGGGAGGCTTGCCCTGTCCCCGGGCACGGTGCTGCGCAGCCCCCGGGAAGCAGGCTGCAGGCAGAGGGGCTTCACCCCAGGCTCACAAAACCCCTCTGCTTCTCTCTAGCTGATTTCTTGGCAGCTGCTTTCAGCCCAAGTTGCTGTAATTTAGTAGAAAAGCTCCTGAATGCTTTCGCATTGCCACTCATGCTGCTCCTCAAACCCCCCCGGGAATGCTCAGGACACCTCGGACAGCCACGCTGAACCACTCTCCGGTTAAACTCACCGAAGGGTGTTTAACCATCTGATTTGGTAAAAGGAATTGCACTTGCCACACGGCTAACCTCGTGCCCGCGCCTCTCACTTGAGCGCTTCTCCCCGCGTGCAGCCGCATAAAAGCTCCGTCACGTCTCCTCTCCATCTTTGCTTCTCTAGACTAAACAAACCAGCTCCTTCGGTCCTTCCCCGGGGATCAGGTTGTGCCGCGAGTCTCTCTCCTGGCCGCACGCCTGCTTCAGCGTTTCTTGCTATGAGGGGCCAGGCACAGGATCCGGCCAAGGCTGCGCAGGGCACAGCCTGCGTCTCGCACGCTTCTCGGCCGCGGGAGGTTTTGGGATGGTTTTGGGGTTGCACAGGAGGACACTGACTCGGTGGACTGCTATGCAGGAGCGACATGCAGAGCACAGACCTCGGGGTTACCCCCAATGGGACAGTTCTGCATAGCCACGTCTGAATTTACTCAAAATAGCAGAGAAGTTTGTATTATTGGAGGACAGAAGGGAATGGAGGCCAGCAACTTGTCTGAAAGCTAAAAGTGTGTGAAAAAAAATATTTTCCTAGCAAGGAAAATGGAAAATACAGAGGAAATAAGTAGCAGAAGAGAAGAGGGAGGGATGGCCGGTCTCATCTGAGCGCTGCTGTAGCTGGATGCCATCCTTAGGCGGCTTTGACTTGCCACAGACATCCCCAGTGGTGGGGGTCACCGCTCTTGGGGTCCCCAGCCACATGGTCGTGGGGTCCCCAGCCGTGCTCTCGCTGCTGGTGCCTGGCTGAGATGGAGGTGCCTCCCTCCTGCATCCTCTTGCTTTCTTCATGCTGATGTGGTGCCTCCGTCCGGGCGCGGGGAGGGGACAGCGCGGTCCTTATCGCTGGATATTTTGTGGGCATCTGCCCGTCAGCACAGCACGTGGCTCCCGTGGCTCCCAGGTTGCTCCTCCGGGCTGAGACCTGGGCGGTGCTCAGAGAAACCGGAGCTGTTCAGACGTCTGGAAACATCTCTGGTTATGTTAGAAAAAAGCATTTTACTAAACAAATATCATTCTACAGGTCACAAACTAACTGCTGTCTCCAGGGAGGCGGGAGCGATGCTCCCTGGCGCTGTTGGAGGCTTCAGTGCCTTTCCCAGGACCATTTGGCTCAGGACAGACCCAAACCCACGTACACCAGCGCCATGCAGACATCCCCCCGCGCCAGACATGCTTCTGGATATCAGCACCTACCGTGAGCTTTTTAAATGCTGCTCCCTGAATTTGGAGCCCCTGTGAACCAGCTGCCCTGGGGGGTCCATGCCCTGCAGCTCTCTCCACCACCCTCATCACCCCCTTGCTCTGCAGGACGTCAGCATCCTTGTGGCTTTGGTGGACACTGACGGATTGAAGCCACTTGGATCAGCAAGCAAGATGGGAAGAGTTTACTTAGAGATCATCCCTGTTTAAAGAAAGGAGTTTCATATCTATTTAAATAGCGGTTTGCAAGGTTTGCTTAGTGCTTAACTACACAGAGGTATTTTGGAGTTGTCCACGGGAGCCCACCACGGGGGCAGGCGATGGGTACAGGCAGAGGGACCACTCGCTCCCAGAGACAGTTTTCATTAAGAAAAGAACTCCATTTCTACGCTGCCCGCAAGGACCGCCTAAGGAAGCTCCCACTGACTCAGTGCCTGAGGAACGCGGCAGGTAACCAGCCGAAAGGACGATGTTCGTGCTTTGCATACAAGATAAGGCGCGGGGAGTTTCCGTGTGAAACACGAGCGTCAGAGGTGTAGCAAGCGGTTGCCGTAAGCTGAAGTCGGCCGCCTTCGCCCAAGCGCCGCTTGGAAGCCAAGAACATATTTCTGGAGGGTGGGGAGGGAAGGGAGGATGCTTTAAACCCGCGTCACGGGTGGCAGCGGGTCGTCGGGACACCTCGCATACCTCTGTGCTGGGGTTTCTGCCACCATTCCCCCTGTTCTGTCACACATCCGATGTGCCCTCTCTGCCTCGCCGCTCTGCCTTTTGCCACACTGACTTCTAGACTCCCCTTAACCTGCTTATTTTATTGTGCCAGGATGGATTTTGATTGCATCCAAGTGAATCTTAAACACCTCCCTTCTGTGTCCTCTGTGCATCCCGGGTGTGACCAAGGTCTGCGCAGTTTTCCCGAGTGCATGTAGGGATGGCAAAGACGTGCTCTGCAAAGCCGGGAAGGACAGGGGACTGTCCTTTTGTAGACCCACCATTGCGTTTCTATCTTGAGATGAGCCTTGCTGCGCCCCAGCTTGGTTTGGTTTAATGCCTGGGTCACGCTCGTTTGCTAGAGCAGCTCCAGGAGGAGCATCCTGGGGGTGCGAGGAGGGCGCCGGGGGGAATGTGCTGCGTGTGGCTATGGTGCGAGGGGCATCGGGAGCTGCCCCCCGGCAGTGGCTCAGAGCCACGCCAGCGCATCGGGGGATGCTCCGTGTGGGAAGGGCAGATCCCATGGGGATGCTCTGTGTGGGAAGGGCAGATCCCATGGGGATGCTCCGTGTGGGAAGCACATGTGATGTCAGTTTTCCTGTAACATCTTATTTATCTCGAGTATATCGGAGCTTATTCTTGGGGAACACAGGGGCTGGGTTTGAAAGACTGATACACGTGGGAAGGGAGTGGAGATGGTACCAGGGCAAGCTCCTCTGCTGTGAGCGTAGCTTAGGATAATTTAAGTGAAAATTATTCTCCTGCCCTTTTCCTTGCTGAGGTGGAGATCCTCTCACCCCGTGGGCACAGACCCTGGCGTGTGCCACTGATGCGCTGTGGTTTAGAGGTGCCCCTGTGCCACATCACCCACCGTCTCATCCCCCGTGGTACAAGCTACCAGGGAAATCAAAGAGCTGCCGTAAGTACGTAAAAGTACACCCGAAACTCAGAAAGAACTGCTATTCCTAAGCCTCCATCTGCAAAAAGCTGTATTTCCTTTGGTTTCTGGCCAGAGAGGGGGTGTGGGGGTCCTGAAGGCTCTGCACTGCTGTAGCGCGGGGGCTCCCGAGCAGGCTCCTGCAGCCCGGGCTGCGCTGCGTGGGTGCCGGCTGGGACGGCAGGGTCCGGGGGGAATCCCAGGGCACTAATCCTTCCCAAAGTCCGCACAGTTGCGGTAAAAAATAACCTGGAAATAAATTCCGATTAGGACTAACAAAAGGGCTGGGGCTTTCCCTTTCACTTGCAAAACCAACGGGTGGTTTAATCCCTCGCTGCCCTGGTGCTGGGAAGAAAGACCTTGCATGTGAATTGCTTTTGTTGTCATGTTCTTACTCATGGGGTGACTGAGCTGTTCTGCTTAGGTAGGTGAATGCGCCTGAAAGGTGCTGCATTGTGAAGCAAGTCTGTTCGTAGCTTTATTGTCATCTCTCAATCGACTATTGGCTTCATGAGGTTGTCTTACGGTTGGCAGGACATCAGCTTCCCAAATGTCACCTCCTCCCGTGCAGGATGGAGAGCCAGCGCTGCCCGCTTCCACACGTAGGAGCTACTGTCCTGCTCCTACAGTCAAAATCTTGTTCTAGGTATGTTGTCTGCTTCCAAGCAGTCCGTTATCAACTCTTCTGTCTTGCCGATGGGGCTGTAAATTTAATTAAATACTGAGGAATGAGCTTTGCAGCATATTCACCATCTGCGATCCAATTCTCGAGAGCAACAACCACGTAATTGCACAAACCTAAACCGAAGCTGGGAGCTCTGCCATTCCAGCAAGGAGAATTCATTGCACCGGTGGGGAATATGGTCGAGTTCAAGCCAAGCCGAAACAAGCTGAGACCGAGAGAAGTCCTTAGGGTTTGTGGTCGGCTGATAGCGACGGCACCGCCGTGTTTAGTGCGCAACAGGGCTGCATTGCAACCCGCCTCGGCACCGACACCCCCGGGCTGAGCTGCAGTAAAGAAGGTTCGGTTCTGTTTTCAAATGGTGAAGTGACAGCAAAATGGAGGGTGATGTGCCATGCGAGGGATGGAGGAACCTTTTTGTCCCACCGGAAAATGCAGGTGAGAGCCCTGGGAAGCTCCAGAGCAAGGCTGGCTCTGAGGTTGAAGCAGGGATTTTGGTGCTTTTTTTTGTTCTCTCCATCCAGCACAAGGTGAAAATACATTTTAATTTCTTATGTGTCCAAAACACGCTGAAGGCGTCAAGAGTAAATAAAGACATTGCTGGAATAACCTGACAACGTGGCTACAGAGAGTATTTGCCAGTGAGTACAGAAACAAACGTATTGCAGATGTTCAAGGCAGGAAATATATAACTAGAAGGGTGCATGGGGTTTGGGGGTTTTTTTTATATTGGGGCATCAGAGCCTTGAAACAGCATTTCAGTCACCCCAGGGTGTCTGTGAATGCTGCAGGTAAGTCAGGAGAGAAGCTGGGCTGGGAGAAGCTGGAGCGGGGCCGAGGATTGCCCAGGGGTGTCACCCCCCAGGCCAGGGGGGCTTCTGGCAGGGAAGGATGCGTGCGGTGGGGCTGGGGGACGCTGAGCCACTCGTTTCCCCGTGCCAAGCTCACGCAAGGGGCTGCGGGTGGCTCCAGCCTGGGAGGTGCTGTGCAGAGCAGCACGGTTCCCACCCCAAAAGTGCAAGCAATTGTTTGAACAAAGTGAAACAGTGTCAAAAACCTCAGTTAAAGGGGTGCTACGGTACGCGATAGTCCCGGGACTGGGCAGCTCTGGTGAACCAGCCCGTTTCAAATACAGTTCATTAAAATTTGGGGTTGTTTTCTTAATAATCCAAAGCTGACATTCTCTGAACTATACCCAGTTTGCAAATATCCTTCTGAATTGTATGAGCTGACCCTTTTTTTTTTTGTAGCTTTCATGTGACAGGAAATTTTATTCCATATTCAAGACCAGGTCCTGCCGTCCTGGGGGGCGGTTTATATTACTGGCTTCACCTGCCTGTGTATGAAAAGGGCAACTATGTGCTGTTTTCTTACACCTGAGAAATGCTTTCTGGTTTTTCTGGGAGACCTGAGGAGCAGTGCAACTTGTCTGACCTGGATGAGCAGCGGCCTGTGAGCAGAAGACAAGAGGGTCTGTGGAGGAGCGTGAAGGAAAGCACTGATCCTGCGGGGTGCAGAGGGTCAGACATTAAACGACACTTTGGAATGGGATCTTCCGGCTCTCTAATCTTTAGACCCCAAAATCACGTCCTGCTTTATCGCGTAGGACGCGTCACCTGAAGCAACGCAACCCGAGTGCTGTGCGAAAGCAGCACGTGTGTCGCTGGCGAAGGTGAGCTGCAGCCGCGAGACTGGCAGCCCTCGCGCCGCCCGCACCCGCTTTTCCTCCTTTCTCCGTTCCTTATCTCCAAATCTTTATCGAACAAACAAAGCCACAGGAAAGAAAAATCGGGTTGCTGGATCCCATGCTTGGGAGCGCGGGTCCCGAGCAAGCTCTGCGCTCTCTGCGGGTGTTGGGTGCCCCGTCGCCCCAAAGCAGCAGCGCGGCTGTGCCAGCAGCCCCGTGCCCACCTCCTCCTGAGCCGCGGCTGTGCGAGAAGCCGGCGGGACAGCCACGAGGGTTTTGCTGCTCCGCGTCCCGCGTGGTCCTACGGCAGGCGGCACCTCCTCCTTCACCCGAGGAGGTGGGGGGCTTTGCATTGATATTTTTTTCGTTATTTACAAATAGTAGTATATTGAGCTCCCCTCACTCCTAACCTCATTATTTTAGGTGCTGTAGCAGAGTTGGATAAGGACCGGCTGCTTCCGTCTGGGTGGCAGCCGAGTTAGTGCATCTGTTATTGGGCAGGAGTAAGAGTCCTTCTGAATCTGCTCAGGTTTTTTCCAGATCTTTAAATATCAAACCTGGTGTCACCCCATTTTGGCTACAAAATATTTCTTTGAAGGAAGAATAAACGTTTTCATACTGCAAGTGCAGTCATCCCTGCCCTGAGAAGAATGCTTATTTATATCTTACTCCTACCAGCTCTAAGTTCAATAATTATTCTTCCAGCAGGAGCATTTGAAATATATCTGCCCTTGCTTTTCTTGCTAGCTCGTTACTGGCCATTGAGTAACCTCTGATCCCTATCCAAACAGCCAAATAAACAATCGTAAGATCCTAAGATGAGGGTTTTAGTGAGTAGACTATGTTAGGGTGGGGATTTTGGGAAGGCATCTGAAGTTTGGGAAATAGATACCCAGGGAGCTGCTGGAGGATTTGAGCAGCTAGCTCCCACCGGCTCCATAGCAAATCCCAGAGATTGTGTCGTTTTGCCACTGACTGTCTCTTATTTTTCTTTTTATTTTTTTCCACCTGTCTGCAGCCTTGCTGGATCCACGGTGGGACTGGGAGCAGCATCCTTGCCTGTGGGTACGGAGGAGCCTGTCTGGGAGGCTCTCGCGGCCGGTCGGTTTTATCCTCATCCCGTGGGTGTTTAACACCAAGGGGGAGCCCTGAAAGAAGGGACAAGCTGACAGGATGATTGCCATCTGACTGGGCTATTCGAGGCCTAAAAAAATTGCAGAAAATGGCAACAAGCTTAGAAATATATCACTCTATTATACAGAAAAGATTTGGGGGGAAAAAAATCGAATTGTGTTCTAACTGGGAAATATTTCTATATTGTGTCAGTCCTAATATCCTCCCCCAGTCGCTTTGGGGTCCACGGCAGTGTGAGCTGCAGACAGACCTGCCCGTGTGGGAGGAGAGGTTGGAGGGGATTAGTGAGCAAATCCTTCCGTGGGGCTGGGCAGGCTCCAGGGCCGGCAGCATGGCTACCTGCCGGGCTCCCCCCATGCCGCCCGCTTGGTCCCGACGCAGTTTGCCCTCTCCATGTGTCTCTACTGGAAAATATCTGTTGGAAGAGGAATTCGGTACATCACGCAATGAACGTATGGAAAATGTGGACTTAAAATGATTGCCAAGTTTCGGTAGAGGTCCCAGCCCAGGGGTGATGGTTTGGGTTGGGGCTGCAGCCCGGCTCATCAGGGCAGCCTCTCGTCCCCGTGCAGTGGACACGGTGACTCGGACGCCTGCAGCTGTCGGGGAAGTGCCGGTCTTGGGACCCGCGATACAAGCTTTCCAAGTTTTTTTTCAAACACGCGATTACATTTGCTCCAATATGGTGAGGACGACATCCACCTCATTGATTCTTGCCCTGTTGCACAACGTGGAGGTATCTCTGTTTGTTGGCACCGGGGCTTTCCCTCTTCCACTTCCCCCTCGTCCTTATCCTCACAGGAAAACTGGCAGGGCGAGTCCTCTTAGGCTGAAACTGCCCCACCACCCTGGTGTGCTTCCAACCTGAATAAGGTCATCATTAGAGCTTAATGACCAGCTGTGTCCCTGCTTTGCTGCTGTGCAGATGCGACACAGATCTGTCAGCAAAGGGCCATACACACACGGAGGAGTTAAAGAAAAAAAAATCAGAGCACACGCCCAGAGACGTGCTCCTCAAATTATTGCAGTGGTGCGGTTCACGTAGTCATGGGAATACTGCGCTTGGCTTCATCAGAACCCAAGGTTTTTGTATCTTAGAATAAATTTATCAAAAATGTGATTTTTCACCCATCTTATTAGACCTTGCATTGGACATATTGCTCAGTCCTGACAAGCTCTTCTTAAGAGTCACGAATTGCTCAGAAACAATTTTACTTTAATTTACAAATACAAGGATCGATATCCCCTGCTCTTGTTTTTCTTGGTGTTCTGTACTAAAGCCAAGAATCTGATGTTTATACTACTTTCCTTAATTATTTTCAACATTCTTCTCTTTCTTTCATATCATAGAAATTGTTTTTTCCACGTCATTAAAAGCAGATTACAGGAACTCAAGTTCCATCTGACAGCTTGTGCCACAGCTTCAAAGACCCACGCCTGCTTCTGTAACGTCCGTCGTTGCCATGCGTTAACCATTCAGACTGCCAGAATGAGACCATGGATTTACTTTCTTCAAATAAATGGAGGAATTTGTGCCTTTTTTCCTCTTTTTTTTTCCTCTACATTTTTTTCTCTTTTCCTACGTCCTGGGCACTCCTTTCCATATTCAGAAAACTAGCCTGACTGTACAGCTGTACTTTGGAAAGCACCACGTAAAATAGCATTGTGCTGGTCAGCAAATCTCTTCCCTGCATATATTTAGACTGAGACATGCTGATTTTTTACTTTGGTGTCACAAACAAGTATCTGCTGCCTAGTTTGATCTCCAGAGCGAATGTCTGATTAGAGGGAGAGCAAAAGCAAGCCGGATTTTGTCCCACCTTATTCTTGGTGACACCTTTGTGAGCTCGCCGAGGTCGGTGGCATTACACAACGTGAAGGATGGGGTATAATTTGACCTGGGAGTCCTTCGTTATAGGTCGTGATGTGAAGGTGGAAAGAATTCAGCTCAGCTGTCAGCCCGGGTGCCCAGGTTTGACAGGAAAAGCCTTCAGATGTTTTTTCACGTGGAAATGGAGCGTGTCTGGGTAAGGGTCAGCGGGCGCTTGCACAGCCCAAGCTGACGTTAGCCCTGTGTGCGAGTTTGGGCTTTGTAGTCCCGGTTAGAGGGACTTTGGGGCAACAGCATGTTTGGCATTTGCTTTGTTCAGAGCAATGTCAATGTGGCAACTTTCAGGACACATCAAAATTTCACCCCCAGACTCTGAGCAGCAGCAGCAGTTGTTTGATGGGGAGGGAGACCTGCTGCTCTTGGTTTACGTTTTTAAATGCTATGAAAAGAGTTTAGACCTCAGGATAAGTATTCTTTTAAGCATTTTTGAATGAATAAAATACATTTCTGCTGACATAAATGTCCTGTAAAGCAGGTGTGTTGTCACTAAGAAAGGATTTTGTTCATACTCCGTTTCTTAACCATTTGGCAGAGATTTAAACAGGTAATGGAAAAAAATGCTTAGCACGAAGCTACCAAGTCCATTTTCATCGCAAGCACGAGTCACTAGTGCTGTGCTGTTAAACCAGATTGCTGCTTATGACATTTTTGCTTCCAATTTCCAATGTCTACAAATGCATTCAGTCCCTGCTGTGTCATCAGATCGCAGCCTGCGTGCCCTTGGTCACCCAAATACCTGAGCTTCCAGCATCACCGATCCTGTAATCCCACCTGCCGCTTACTCCAGCTGGCTCCCGGCAGCCGAAGCCTGCGGATACTCGGTGC
>NW_009187198.1:9924-11746 GCF_000690835.1 Fulmarus glacialis
TGGTAGTGGAGGATGGCAGCAAGCCGCAGTCTGCCAGCGAGATACAGACCCTAAAGGTTGAAAAAGCTGCTCGTTGCGAAGGGTTGCGATTAGCTAGATGGAAATGCCACCACCTTATCCAAGTGTTCCCATGTTTCCTCACAAGTACGGCGCATCTCCTTTTCAAGCTTTTGTATTCGGCCCTTTCTGTCTTCATCTAACCTAGACTGAAAGTTTCCTCTGGCAAGGACCGTCTGTTTATTTTCCAAATGCTGTGCCTGTCAGTCAGCATTCGGTAAATGATCCCATTTCAGTATATCCATGATGGGTTGGATCTTCATATGGCACGGGGCTGGCCCGCTGAGCAGCTGGAGTAGCGAAGCAAGCAGAAATAGGTAGTCCGCTTAAAAGCACAGACGTGATTGCCTGACTGAGCGATGCCAGCAGCAATGTCCTGAGGCACATGACTGGACAGAATGGGACTTATTAAATAAAACTGTTTATTAAATAAACCTGTTTATTAAATAAACATTACAGCGTGCAGAATCAGCATGTGATTCTGCATATTGTAATGCTTTCCTAATTAAGTACATTTTGCAGAAGCTGGTATTTTTCATGGGTCCTATTTTCATTTCTTAACGCTACTTAAGGAAAAAACCACTAGGAAAAAAATGACACCACTTGTTAGGTAATTCTAAAAAACATCATGCTAACAAGTTTCTGTGTAGTCACTGTCTTATGAGGAAAAAGGTGAACATAAAATATTGTTGGTGCTTTAGTTTGTTAAACAAAGGAAGTCCCGTTCTCCAACTTCAGGTCCCTACAGACTGATTGAGAGCACTGTGAAGACTCGAGTCCCAGGCGGCGATGCCTCCTCCACTGCAACGCCGCGGGCCGTGCAGGAGCTCAGACAGGGAGGTTTCTTATTTCCCAACATACCGTCACGTGCTTCAACTTCCCTTGGGTTTTTAACTGTCATTTGGGCCTCAGCAGGTAATACCCAGCTCTGCTGCCAAGAAGAAACTCCATCAGAGGTGCTGTAACAGTTTGGAGCAATTAGCTACAAAAGCAACCAAAGTATTGTTCTTTATGAAAACGTTACTCTTCATAAATCCTAATATAAGTGTTACTGAGACATTGACAGAAGTCTGCCCAAGTAGTGCCTGACTTGTTCACTCATTTTGAGCTTGTTCTCCTTCCTCAAGTGTGCCTAATTTTTGAGCATAGTGCTCAGGTGTGGCACAAGGAGAGGGGACAATTTCCTCTCTGGGCAAGTCGAAAGGATTTTAGAGACACTTCCTTGTGCACGCTTTGTAGTTGATGCAGGGATTCTCCCAGGTACTGGCTGCCGGAAGGTTTCGCCCTCCCTCTGTGCCCTCCATTGGTCTAGGTACAGAAGTTGGAGAATGAAATTAAGCCAACTCCTGGTTCAATAGTAGGGTATTAAAACTCCCTGAGATAAAATGCATTTATTGCAAACAGGATAAAGTCATCTACTTCAATTTGTTAATTGGTCAAGCAAGTCAGGCCAGCGAAAGGCAGGCGGACGGCACAGCAAGAGGAGCTGGCGTGGCAGGAGAGCACGGGGTGGGCGCGGTGGGGTCTCAGGGGGGCCTTCCAGGGCTTTTGATTCCCCGGCACCCCGCACCAAACCCCACGCTACGTTCTCTTCCGCAGACAGGCACAAGAAGCGGGGCGGAACGGCTGCTGCGCTCTTTTTGTGGATCCCGCAGCTCGCGGAAAGGACCCTCGTCCTCGGGAGCTCGGCGAGGGGAGACGCCGTCGTTCCCGGCCCCTTCCGCTCCCCTCTCTCCACCTTAAGCCCTCCGCTCCTCCCGTCACC
>NW_009187199.1:0-29133 GCF_000690835.1 Fulmarus glacialis
AAGTCATAGCTATCCCGCTGCACAATGGCAAGGAAGAAAACAGCAATACCTTTTTTTCCAGATTCAGCATAAAAAGAAATCTTTCAGACTACTTCTATGGCCTCTATCATTATCACAAGTTAGCTTACACACAATGACACTGGCAAATTATTAATCACTAATAATTTTTTTTTTAATTGAACCTATCTCGCTTAAAAAGTTCTGATTCACAAATAAAATTTGCAATGTGAACATGTCTGCATCTGTATTCTTATTTTCCTTAAAAATACTAAGATGAAATGCATGCAATTAAGTAAGACAATCTCATTTCTGTCTGATCTTCAAATATACCTTTTCTTAGAAAGAGTGACGTTTTATGAAAGGTTTCCATAAATCAACCGAAAGTGATAAGCCTTGAATTAGAAAAAGGTACAGAGCAAATAGTTGTAGATACAGTATAAATTCTAAAAAACAATGCTCAGACAAACTTAGTTCAATGTAATCTAAGTTCTTGAAGGCTTACTAGTTTCAAAATTGCTGGCAGGCAAAACTGTAACACATTATAAACCTTGATCTTCTTTCAAGAGAGTATTTTTAAAACACGTAAAGCACAGTTAAAGAGAGAAAAATCTTTTATATTCTCTGTTACAATCTCTATTCCACAAACTTCTTAGTAAGGACTAAGTGTAGTTGTAAGGCCTGTTTATACATGTGTGAATGTAAGAACGCACAATAACATGCATGTAACCCTTCATCCAAGGGTTCAGCTATCTGTGACTCAGACACAGTTCTGTGAAGCGCAGCTATGTGACTCTGGATTATCATTACTGAAAAAAAATTTTTTTTTAAGCTGTGAGAGACTAGATAAGCAAAACTATGTAAGATATTAAAAGTGAAAACAAAGCTGAAAGGGAAGTTGGTTTCTTGGGAATAGTACTCACAGGAAGTTATGGAACTTTGGAAAGAAGAAAAAAGCAGAGACTGGTTTTTATTTTTTTGGCAACTGATGTCAGATCTGGCAGCTCTGCAAGATCAAGAACCAGTCCTTTCCAAGATGCAACGGAGGCCAACATTTCCCCACCTCAGTGCTAGCCTTCTGGCTAGCACAAACTTATAAAGTGGTTTTGATGCAGTTATGAGCAAACTGCTGTTTAGCTTTGTAGTGTTAGTTCTAACTATCATGTATATGTATTAGTGAAAAAATAAGTCTGTACTCAGAAATCACGACTGATCCAGCTTGCAGAATCTCTGCACAGTAAAATGTGTCCAAATAAATGCAATCCTTTAGAAGAAGGAATATATATGGACGTAGGGAGCACAAGCACCTTAGGTTCTTTGGACTGAAAATGGAGATTGTGGAAGCAAGATAACAGAAGTTTAGGAGCAAAAGTTTTGGAAGAGAAATGTACCATGTGTGGCAGTAGCCTGAGATTATACATGGGATTCTACAGAGGTTCCTTCTGTGTTATAGATCACAAATCGGACTTGGAGTGACCAGCTGAAGGAGGACGGCTTTCTTCCCCCTTGTAGAATGATTTAGGAAAACAGGTCACCTGGAAGGGACCCTATCCAGCCTACCCATGAAGGAAGAAAGCTTTCACAGGTAAAATGCATTGAGAGATTCAGGAAATGCATTTGTAATCCACCAGGACAGTGTGATATCTAAGCAGACATTAAGAAAGTTAAAATGTGGGCTTTGTAAAGTTACAAGTATTTTGAATAATTTGATAAAAACAGATAAGGACAAATTTGGTAACACAGTAAGTCTAGAGAAGCAAACAGAGGTTTTGAAATCTGAATAGTTGTCAGACGAGGCAGTAGCATCAGCAGTATTAGAAAACAATCTCACAGTAGGTAACAGTGTTCACCAATAGATCCACAGTGTACTGAAAGAATTGCTGAGCTCCCTAATTGCTAGGTGGTTCAGTTACTTATGAGAACCGCAAGGGAGACCCAGGTGATTTTAAGAGTAAGATGATACAAGGTGATACAGCAATTGCAAACTGTAAACTGAACACAGTAAACTTATATGTTAAGCACATTCTAAAACAGACAATATTTATGTAATTTGCTCATAATAATTTTGCTTGTTCTTATTTTAAAACAGCTATTTAAATTTGAGAAAACCTCAGCCAAAACCTACAGTATGTATTTCTTTCCCTAATTACTTCAAAGTTTCATTCACATATTATTTTCAACATATCCCATTTCAGACTTGCTGTGTAAGACATGAAATACTTAAGACTGAAAAACTAAAGAGTGGTTCTCTAATAACAGCCAAACACAGACAGCTTTCATCAACGATAAAATCCTTCTTCATTGATGGAAATGCATAAGCAGTCACTGTGTATGTTTGCAAATTATCCTTGAATAGCTCTCTACTTCTGCTTTTTAAAAAATTTGTTATTATAAAAAGCTTGAATTGCATTTTATATAGTTCCTGGGGTCCTAATATAAAATTCATCTAGCCATAAACTCATAACTACAGGCATAATATGTATCATCAATTTGAGGTAGATTCTATCTCATATTTCAAAATTAAAAGCTATCATTATTTAGTTTTAAAATGCTAATCATCTTTCCATTAGTTCAAAAAGAATTTTGATCAAAGCTTTATAAAAGTGAAGTGTTAGGATGTGCTGTAGAAGTGTTGAATTCATTAACATTTGTCAACTGTTTAGCCTGAGTGATTGAATTATTAATACAGTAATTACTTAAAAAAAAGTTACATATACAATCATAATCCCAGCATATATCCTCTAACTTTAATAAGTTAGGCCCATATACATGGGCCTTTTTTTGTTGTTTTGTTACTGTGCCCTAGCAAAATAAAAATTCAGCTCATCAGTGTACAAACCAACACTTCCAAAATGTCAGGGCTTTACACACTAAATATGTTACAAGCCTGGATGTTAAAATCTTCTATCAATTGGCAACATAAACTGGGAAACTGTTTATAGACAAGTAATCAAGACGTTATCTATAGTATTTCCAGTGCCATCTTAGGGAAAAAGTGTGTGACCCTCATAGAAAGATGAGCAAAATAATCTTCAGTAGCTCTGCAGAAACACCTCTTGGTAGCACCTGATGCCAGCATATTTTTTTTAAATTAATGAGCTTTAGCTTTTTAAAGCATAATTACTTCCATATCTACTGATTATACTACTACAAGAACAGTATTCAAAATTCTATTCTGGAAGCATTTTAGGATGTCTTAAACTGAATCCAGTGTGCAGCATGTTTGTAAAAAAAAAAAAGGGGGGGGGGGGGGGGGAGGGGAAGGTATCATTATAGCAATCCATAGGAGTTAAAAAGGAGGGGAGTGAATTCACAGATTTAAAAACTTTACATTATAAAGTTAAAAAGTATTATTAGTATTTCTTATAAATTTAAACATGACAGTCATTTTATAACTCTGGTTGTTAAACTGGATATACAGTAGAAAACTGTCTATAAAAATAACAACTGAGGAGCATGTTGAAAGAAGCTATTTAATGAAAATTATACATTGTAAATTTTTTTTTTTTTTTTTTTTTTTTTAGAACTACCTTAAGCAACAAGGGACAAATACAGATAATGATGCCATTATCAATAGAAAACATGTCAGAAGGTAGTCCAGCAATATTCCAAGCTCTGATTTCCACTGGTTCTCCCAGGGTATTTGTTAAGGAAAAATCATCAGAACAAGGAATGTCTTTTGTTTTACATAGCAATGCCCACTCTTTAGTTTGCATCTAGATAAGAAGAAAACAAGTATTAACTAAAGTTCTGTCTAATCACAAAATTTTCAAACTATTAAAAAAAATGTATTTTTCAACCCATTTCCCGTAACAGTTGCTACATACAATAACACTGTATCTTCAAATGGAAAGAAACTCATGCTTCTACATAAAATGTCTAAAAATGTCTCTAAAATTGCCTTTGTATGTGATTTCTATATATGAAATATAAGTTTATTTGGTCAGAGCCTTGGTATGATTTTATTTACCATTTCAGCAGTAGTCCTCTATACTATAAAATGAGTGTAGAACAAACGCACATATTCTAGCTAAAAAAAAAAAAAAAAAAAAAAAAAAAAAATCTTCATTATTTAACTCTCGGGACACACATAATGACCACTTGTCAGGACTTAACCAAGCTCAACAACTTAAAAATCATTTACAGTTGCTTTTCACTATTCTCTGTATCATCTAGCTCACTACAGTTGTATAAACTATACCTGTTTGTGTAGTGCGTAATAATAATGAAGACACACACCTTTAAACATGTAAACCAAAAAGCGTATTCCACTAGGAAGAATGCTTCTAAAGAAGGAGAATATATAGAAATAGTATGTTCATATGAAAGGCACAATATTGTATGAAAGCTATGTATGAGGTCAGATAGTATGCTGTAGTATTCTAAACTAAAAATTAGCTGGCAAAGCCTCAAGCAACAAAACTCAGAAATGCAGTATTAAAGGAAATGCTCTAACTGCTAGAGACAATAACAGAGGTGGTGAATAAAGGATTCATCAATTTGCATAAAACAAAGTTGATATTCCAAAAGATATCATAACTTTTTCTTTTATGAAAACTGCAGGGGAAAAAAACCCCAACATAACAGCAGATGAAATGAAGAACTGCACAAAAGTAATTATGCTATCCAACAACTTCTGAAAGAGATACCTAGCTAATATGTGTCTGCACAAGAATAAGCCACCAGGAATCCATACCTACTGTTGCACAGAGAAAGAAACTATGCAGTCAGAAAGTTTGAAATTACACTAAACTTTTCAGATTAAACCACTATGTATTCGTTTTTAGTGAATAATGATGTAGGTGTCTCTGCCTTTTATGAGTATCATCTGCACCTCTATCTACACTTGCCTGGAATACAGTTCAGCACCCCTTAAGATGTTTCACCAAAAGTACTCCTACCTACCCAGACTCAATATTACACACAATGCAGGTTTTAAGCATAAAAGAGAACATTCTCTCAAAAGTATGTAATTTGGAATTGTAAAAACTGCTGACTATTTATTTACACTACAAATACTCACATCATAAACTCTCACTCTATAAAGTTTTAAAATAGTAACACCACAACATGGACATTATGAAGAAAACAATAGTTTGAAAGAACAGTACAAAATTTTCTAAAGAAAAATGGACAAAGGAAGTACATTGAAGGAAAAGTGGAAATAAGGATTATATGTTCAAATGAGGTACATTGATTTTTTTTCTCTCTTAATTTTTAGCAATTTTTGATAGCCTGGACGTGATTTTCAAAAGAGATGGACATTAATTTCTTCAGCTGAATTCAGTGGCAGGTTTTAGTGTTCAAAAACTTTCAAACTCAGGATAATTTTGACATCCAAAAATTGTTATATCTAAAATCAGCTGCCACGTCAAAATCTTTTTATATTCAGAATTTCTGTTTATTACAGACACAAATCTACTATGTTATTGAGCTACTGTATCTTTTGTCTTTTTTTGTACAGAATTACTCCACTTTCAAGAAGTTAAGGAGAATTTAGCCATTGTATGGAATAGGAGTAACCAGAGCCATGAGGTATAAAGTTACTGGCAATTGCTTTAGAGAAGAAAAGTAACCAAATGACTCCATGCTTCACACAGCAATAAGTACTTTACAGTAGAATGAAGGAAGAATTTCCCCCAAGAGTCTTACAAATAAAACTCAAAATCCTACAATACAGTTTCAGTTCCACTTATGAATTATATTAAAACATAATTTACAAATATAAACTTTATATTACAAGAAAAATTAATAAAATTTATATTATTACAAAACACGGGGACAAAATCACTGTACATATTACTTGTCTGTAGCTGGATGTAAAGGCTCCTAGGTAAGCTACAATTCCTGATGAAATAAGTATATCTCCAGTCAAATTGATGTACTGCCTTCCCAGCTCCAAAGCAGTCTCATGCCAGCGAGTTTTCTCACCCCCAAGGCCACCAATCAATTGTTCTGCTCGCTGTAGTTTTTTGCTGCATAAGTCAACCTCAGAATAAAAAAAAATTGCTGATTATATTACATGATCACTTTAAAAGCATTTTACAAATATTAAAAGCATTCAAGAATTATTTTCCAGTGCAGATGTTTTCTTAAGTAATTTCATCAAATAGAAAGAAAACACCTTCTTATTATAATGGAAATGTTTGAAGAACAAAAACAATCTCAGTACCAGCACAGTAAAGTCTATTCAGTTACATTTTCATCCAAATAAAGGAAGAAGACCAGTATAAAACATGCAATTCAAAATAGCTCTGCATGCAATATGGAAAATATTAATAGTCAAGGAAATTATCTACATGTCATAAGAGATACAAAAAGACCTTAAAGAGATCACTGTCTCATAAAAGTAGGTACATTCTTTTCTGCAAAAAAAAATCCTTATGAATACATAGTCTGCATTTCTGTTGTCAGTTTTTAACTAATCCATCTTTCCAGGCATGCTTATTATCTAACAAAAAAATATGATTTAACAGGAATTTAATCCAGCTCTGTTAGAATTCTTTACTATCTAGTAGAGACACATTTCAGCCACGGGATAGGAGGAAAATTATGCCAACTCTTCCTTCTGTTACAACCCTCTCTCCCCTCTGGTAACCATAGCAGCCAATTTACACCACAGTAACAAACTGCTTGTTTAGTTTATCCCTCCCTTCTACTTCCAAACCGTATCAGGATGCAGAAGAAACACACAAAAAGCTGAGTTTAACTACAGACAGGAATTAAGACTCCATTTCAAATTCCGATACTATTTTTGTAAAAAAAGCTCAAGATGATGTACTGCAAACCTTAAAAAAAAAAAAATAATGCAGTCTTCTAAATGTTGCCTATTGCTCCACACATAACAGCTATTTAGCAGTCAGGAACAGAGTTTACCAAAAACATTCTCAAAATTGTATTAGCACAGAAGGCATAAATAAACTTTCAAAACTTTAAATGTACTGACTTGCAAGTTAATGGATGAATCCAACTCTTACTACAGTCATTGAAAATTTATCTTCTCATAAGAAAGCAGATATGAGTGAGGATGTAGGAAAGGGATATCAGTTTTTAAATTCATAACATCTACATTTTCTATTACTTTAAAGCATTTATTCCCCATGCTTTGCCCACTTATAACTTCAAGACCATTACACCAGAATAAAAAGATGGTTATCTAAAAGTACAACTTGTTCGACATATTAGCAGTCAAAAGGAAAAATACCATTTGACAAAGAAACAAATTTTAAATAACTTTTCTAGATATCAGTAGAACAATACTTCATCTTTTGCATCATATACCTGTTTTTCTAAGTCAGCCTTCTCCTGTTTCTTGGATTCTAGTGTCTGTTGGAGTACAGCCAATTTATCTTGAACCTCCCTCAGGTCTGCTTGTTTCTTTCTTAGACCATCCATAGCAATCTTTAATTTTCCTTCAGCTTGATTCAACTTTAGCTTTTTGGGTGCAACATTTTTTGTCACTCTAAATAAAGTCAAAGAATAAATTAAACATCTGAAAGATACACCCTCACTCTAAGGCTACTATTTAAAAAAATGAACACAGGAAAGATGAAGGGAAACCTCAGCAACTCATGCAATATTCTGTTTTATAATTTGATAATATCTAAAGACAATCGGTTTTTACTTCATGACTTGTTTCTGTACTGATACTGACTGATTTATGCAGTTTCTGCATATTTTTCTGTAATAACAGGTAACAATTTAAAGCAAAAAGGGTTATGATTCCAAACTGTGTGTCCCATTTGATCACAATTTAGAATCCATTATGGATTTGTACCATTAGAAACACACAGATAATCTTATATATTAAGTAACACTCACAGACACTGTGCACACACATGCAGCCAACTGTGTACACAAAATAAAAGAAATAATTAACAGCTTTTCACATCCAAGGATCTATTTTCCAGTTTTGAGGATTTCAATCTTTTACACAGATATTTTTGTGAGGAGAATATTGGAAGTAACACATAACTGAAAACATATTGTTTATCTTTCCAAAAACAAGCAAGAAAATATGCTAGAATGCCCCTATGCTCAACTGAAACAGTATTTCACAAGTATTAGCCTCATAATTAATGAATCCCCTCGCCTACTGGTGTAAGTTGCAGATCTCCTTTAAAGTCCACCTCTTAGTTAATTTTCTCTCTAACAATTGATATTTCCAATGTTAAAAGTTGTTCTCAAATTGAGAACTCTACCAAGTATGCATTTACTAATCTTTCAGTCAACTAACAAAATATCTGCTCAAATGAAGACATGCACTACTCACCATGACTCAACTTTCAAACTGCAAGTTGACCTTAGCCACCCAGTGCTGATTTATTGTTAAATGTGAGTTCCAGATGCTTCAAATGAGGAAATATTATTAAAAAATAAGCATACTTTTTCAGTACATCAAACACAATGTGTAACAAAAAATATCCTTCGGCTTTGATGTGACTGTCAGAAACTTCCAAAGACATTTCGATAATGCCTCTATTTTGTGCAACACTCTAAAAAGAAGTTAACTTTATTTGCTAACTGAACATATTGTTGCTCCCATGCCTTCCTAGAAAAATTCAGAACTGAAAACCAGGCTCTACACCTTAACATCAGGTATCTTACATGAATGAATCTCTATGACTGCTTGTTAGCAGAAGTTTCACATTAAAAAGAAGTAATTTCGCATCTTTCTTGGTGTTAAAATAAATTGATCTCTTTAATCAAATTTATTTTAACCTTTTATTTATTTTTATACGTACTTACGTATCATAAAACTCCATGGCTATGACCCATTTGCACAGACCCTCTGCTGCCGTGGAAGCATTTCGAATCTTGTCTGGTACAAACTCAGAATTTGTAAGATACTGTTTTCTTATGACAGCCATGTAAGCTGGGGGAATGTTATCCTTGTCATATTCATGCAGAGACTGAAGAAATCTTATGTCACCCAGAAGTCTCTTAGCAGGACCCCAGAAATCCTCAATTTTTTTTCCAGAACCTGTTGGATCTGGAATCCTATCTGCTTTGATGCCTTTAAGGATGCATATAGCTTCCATTACAAGCTTGACACCAGCAGGAGGACTCTTCATGGACTTAACCACTGTAATATCCTTAAAATAATAATTAAAAAAACATCTTTTAGAGCTCTGAACACAGGTGGATTAATTCTTCTATTACAATAGAAATAATAACCCTTTTTATGTCAAGATAGTATTTTTCCATATATATTTGCTATTCTCACTCTTGATAATTTTAAATACACTATGATCTCAAGTTCATAGCACAAGCCTGCATAGTCCATTCATATATATATAAAAAATTTTCTTTTTGCAAAATTCTTATTTCATTTTTTTCATTCTTTCTAGTCCTTTCTTTAAGGTATTACACAGGCTAAACTAACACTGACATCTAAACAAAAATATCTGAAATCTAGTCAACAATCAGTTCAGAGGAGACAAAAACTTAACTTATCTGTAACTCATTTTTAGTTGTACTTTTTCTGTTCCTAATTCAGTAGTGGGCATTGCACCTCAGTTACTGAGTTCAGATGTTCCAGTGTTATGCTCTACCCTTCAGTTCAGGCTCTTAATGCAATTCTTCCAAGCTTACAGGATCACATCAGCAGTGGATTAGTAGATTTAAAACAACATAAGGTAAAAGTGGCCTTCAACCAAGAACTAAAGATCTATGCTCTCCAAGTACAGAAAATAAATCAATTAGTATTCTGGTCAGTTATTAAACTCCCAGACTGAGCTGAAGGAGGGAAGAGGCAACTAAAAGGAAGAAAACTATTGGGTAAGAAGTACTGACATTATAAGAAATAGCAGGAAATGAATAAGCAAAGTTTTAACTGCAAATATAGAATAATAATATAAAAGAATGAAACACTTCTACACATATAAGTACAACTAATTAAGCAAGAGGTTTGTAAACTAAAGATTTATGGAAAATAATCTCTCTTACTCTTCCCAAAGAATAACTCTCCATGGTAATTCAAATATTCTTTCTAAGAGCTTTGCTCAGAGAATACATACTCCAATAAATTAAAGGATTTCTAGATTCTCATGTTTATTTTCCCAATTAGTGTTAGATTTTGAGAGCTTGCCCATGGTTTCTTTGAGGTCTAAAACCTTGGCAATTTGGATAGAAAGAGATATCTTTTGAGTTCTGGGAAAGTTCATTTGTGCCACAGAAACCAGAGAAATGTTACGACTGGATGAAAAAAACCCCCATAATTATTTCCTTGAAACTGTGACCTATGGTTCCTGGAGCTACATGCTTTTTTAAAAAAAAAAAACACAAAACAAAACAAAAACCCAACCAAAAATTGCAACCACACAAGTGTTCAGGAGAAGGAAACAAGAGCAGGTGAATAAAGCCAGGGAATTTCAATGAGGCAGTCAGAAAACTGGGTGATGGGATCTGCAGGGAAGGAAGAACAACCAAAGTTAGCCAGCCATTCCAGGGAACAAAATTAAGGACAAATACAAATTAACTCAGCACAACCATGGGTTGTAAGCAGGCTAAACTCAAAGGCTAAACTCAAACTCAGCTGCAATTAAAAGCAATATGAAGTGTAACAAGAAAAAATCTGTAACTACAGTAATAGCAAGAAAAGCAAGAAAAGTGCTGGCTAGGTACTTAGTGAAAAGGGTGAGATACGAGTAAATGACACAGAGTCAAAATGTTAACGCTCTTTGCATCTGATGTCTCTAAAGGGTTAACTGTGAGTAGGTGACTAGCACAATTGACAACATTGTCAAAACACAGCAAAGATTTGACTGAGGTCACACAGGTCCAGACCTATGCAATATTTTCATTACTGAAATGAATGATGGAAAAAAGAGAGAGTTTATTAGATTTCCAATTGATAGAAAGTTGAGAGTAAATGCAAATACATTGGAGTAGAGAACAGGAAAAAAATATCTTAATAAGTTGCAGAAATTGAAAAGTATAGTAGAACTACTACAAAAAGACAAAAAAAAGAAAGGGAAAGCAATGATTGTGTAATAGTGATTTTCAGGAAACGATACAGCTGTTCGCATGAATGACAAACTACACATGTCAATAATCCTCCTCTACTCTACACAGAATTTAGCAAAACTACAGCTGAAATACTGTATTCAACTTTGGGCAATGCATGTGAAATGAACGTATGGAGAAGGTCCAGAAAGAATAACCAGAAAAGCTGATTTGATTTATAAGAAAAGACTAAAAGAATAGTGATTACTTAGCTTACAGAAAAGAAAACTGGAAGTGGTGAGATCAATCAGTACAGTCTTTAACTGCATAAAAGATAAAGAACCATGTCCACAGTGAGCAGAACAGAAAACAGGTTAAGTTGTAATGAGTAAGATTAACGTTAAACACCAGGAAAATCTTCTTAATGATAAATGTGTAAAGTGGAACAGATTACAAGTGGAAGAAGATGACTTCCAGAGGTCCCTTCCTAGTTCTAAATTTCAGTGTCTTCATATGTGTATTGCTACAAAACTTAGATGTCAACAGCAAAATAACGCTTTAAATTGTTATACTTTTTCTAATCTTTGCTGAACAATGAGCCACATGAGGTACACAGTTCCTTTTGACTGTAGATAATCATTTCAGCAGTACTGAATTATGTATAGGTCTGTTTCTCCAAACAAAGCACTTAATCTGCACATTTATGTACATAGATTTATGGGCACATAAATATGTGTCCTGCTCTGCTTTCCATCAGTGGTGGCCAGGGTGAAGGGTGAATCAAAACCAAAAGTCCTGTACAGATACTCTAAGCTCTCCTATACACAGATTTTTTTTGTGTTCATCATGCTATTTAACTGTATTTTGAGAAAAAAACACTCTGGTTTTTTTCCTTTGGAAGTTCCTACTCTATTTCCCCCCCTCCCCCCCCCTTGTATTATAATACTCCCTGCTTGGATACACTAAGCATTGACAGTAGTTGAAGTATTACTTCACCAGCCTTCAAAGCCTCGTTCTTGTCTTGTTATTCACAAGTATAATGCAATTGCCTTGAAGTGACGACGTAGCCAGCTACTATTTTCACAAAGCATGTCAATGATCTGACAATGCCAGAATCTAAAACTTTTGATACCAAGCAACAGCTGTAGATAACAAACCATCTGCTTTCTATCTAAGAAGGTTTCCTTGAAAGTTTTTTGAAATCTTGTTTTCAGCAACAATAGCTGGAGCATATAGTCTGTCCTCACTCTTACAATCTGAGAGACTTCCTTTCATCCCACCATGAGCAAAACACTATCCAGGCAAAGAAAACCTCAATATCCATAAAACCAAAGGTGGTTGCCTCCATTGTCATACTCTTACAAAGAGTGGTCCCTTAACATGGGGAAACATAGAATTTCAGTCTCAATTTCTAGATGCTGAAAAACTGGATATAAAAAGATTAGATGACCGGCTGGCAGGTTCTGAATAAGAAAATAAAAAGCATATGTTTTCTAACTTCTCAATTGTTGAGTCAAAATATTTTTGTAACTATGAATTTTGAAAAGTCTAGAATAATATTTGATCTTGTAGTCCATAAAAATTCAGCGTTACAGCTTTTTCACTAGAAAATAAAGAGAGAGTAACATTTTGCTTTTTAAAACTGAAAGATTTCAAGAAGTTTCTAAGTTATAAAACTGTGTAAGTATAATGTAAAATCTGAAAAGGCAGATATTCCATGCTTTTGTACATCTGAATACCTCTCCAGTGTGTAAATATGCATTGTTAGCCATACCTGCGCAGTGAGAGTGTCAAGGGCAGCCAGAGCACTTTCTAAACAAGGCATGGCTTGTGCTAAGTCAGCATCACATTCATCTTTGATGGCTTTTGCAGCCATAGCCTGCTCATTTGCCACTGCTTCATCAGCTTTCACGACTTTTTCAGTTTTGGCTACTTCCAAAGATTCTTTTTCAATAACAACCATCATCTCATCAACCTGCTTGCTGGCTTCCCGTAACTGAGGTTGCAGAGCCTCCAGCTCAGACTGCATCAAGGCTACTTGAGATGCAGCAGAGTTCAGTTTCTCCAAGCCAACTTCATATCTTCTTTTCCTTTTCATCACCTTACTGAAAATAAATAGTACTTTATTATAAAGATATTATTTTATCAGTTCTTGATCACTTCATTCATTGGGATCCATTCCCCAAATTTCTCACTACTCTGAATAATCAAATGATCTGCCAATCTTGTTTTATTTGCTCAACAAATAGTAAACATAGCAGGGATTACTTGGGCCATAGTCTAAGTATTCTATCATGTATACTCAGAGAGTGGGATATAGATAAATAGGTGATCACTTATAGATAAATAAGTGATTGTTAATCTTCTGCCTCTTTGTTGACAGGAGCTACAAAATCAAGATGGCACAGTAGTAACAGACAAGAAAAGGAGAGGGAAAAGATGGGGATACGCTTATGAAAATTATTAGTTGAGGTGAGGTTGAAATAGGATTAATATAATTGGGATAATAATTTTAGCAGCAGAATGTGAATGGCTCTGGGGACAGCCAACAGTGTCAGAATCAAGGAATTCCAAAGGCATTGGATCACTACATTCAAAACTGTATTCCTTTATTCCCGGAATTCCTTGCTGCATGCAGTGTTTCACACAGCCTGTTTATCAAATTAAGCACTTGTCTTAATTGTTATAGTAGTGTCTTATCAACGAGAAGGAAAGAAAAAGGAACTTTCCCTCACCAGCCATGAGAATAGAACAGATATGCACATGCATACAGATGTCCTTTCTGCCCAGGCACAGCACAGCTGAACCCTGCTAGCAAGCCAATGGCACCCAGCAACTTGGAAGGTGGTTTCTCAGATGTCACCTTCCCTACATCCTCCAGAGAGCCACAGAGTAAGCAGGCTGCATTAATTACTCTGGTAGCATAATATACATAATCAACATATAGCAACATCACCAGGAATATCAGAAGTGGTGTAATGCAAGTATAAAGCATCAAGTCAGACCTTTTGTCCAATAAGCAAGCATGTGTCCTAAGAGTACATTTTATCCACCTACCATTCTGTCAATTTAAATTAACTAAAAACAATTCACTTGTTTTGTTCAGATTAGCTATATGAGATAGAAAATAATATGGTGAACTCGGGTTCCTCTAGAAAAGGTCACGTTATAAATCCTTACGTGCGTTTCTTTTCAAGTAGACTTTTAAAAGTGAAGATCAATTCCAAGTATGAAGTAGGTGTAACATAGTTGTGTCTTTGAAGCTCTGCATGGTATAAGTCAGATAAAACAATGGTAGACGTATGAAAGCTTTTACACATATCAATACACCCACTTCGAGTTTGTTTCGACATTTCAACATCTTCCAAGAAGCGAGAGGCAACAGCTTCTAATGCATCTTCAGGCCATGTCTAAAACAAATTAGTAAAGATTTTTCTCTTATTCAGTACTTCACACTCATAAATCTCAAAACATTTTTCAAAAAAGTATCTTCACCCCATTTCATAGATAAAGAGACTGAGGCACAGAGAAATGATTTCATGACGAAAAGATCATCAAACAGGACAATAACAGAACTGGAAAGAACCAAACTACTTAGGGATTCAGTTCAAGCTCACTGTCTTATTTCATCCATTAGAAATACTGTTACTGAAAGGAAAATTTTGCATTTTTCAGTATGTCCATAGATGTGTGTGACTGTCTCTGCTCTTCCTCTTCAAAATAACCTTTAAAGATACAGTACCACATTTTAAAACTTGATGAAATTTAAGTTCCTCAGATTCTTTATATGATTAAATTCTACATCTTAAATATTCTGTCTAACGTCTTTTGCATGTAACAGTCAGATAGAATATAGTTTTATTGCAGAGTAGTGGGGAAAAATCTGGTGTTCTGCATCAAAAGATGTCTGTATTTTTGACAGGTATTTCAGTTTCAAACTTTTTTGGCAATCTAGATTCTGGTAGTCCTGGTAATAGAAGAAAATACTACATATTTAAATCTGTAATGTCTGCAGTACTATGTTCATTCAATTATACTTTTATACCACAGTCAGTTATTTTCTTGATGATTTTGCATTCAGCCTATACTGGCCTTTATTACAGTCAGAGCGATAAACAATTTAAAACACGACACTAAGAAAATTCAAGGTATTTTTCACTGCTAACTTGACCAAAGAGAATTACTTGCTACAAAAAGGGTTGAAGTCATGTTTCTATTGCATTTCCATTAGAATAACAAGCCCAACAAAAATTTTGTTTTTACCTGAAACCAGTCTAGTGTGCAGCAGTTGACAAGAGCTGGAAATTTACGAAGGCGTTTACGGAAAGCATCTCCAATGGGACTCATTGCCAGTACTATATGAAGCTGATTTCGACAGCGATCAACAAACATGTTAAAAAGAGCTATAGGACTGCCATCTGTCTGTTTTGTCCTGTCCCGTTGGCGATCTACTTGACGCATTTGTTCACAAATTTCTTGCTTCTCATCTACTGCAAAGAGGTTTGGCACTTCACCTGCATTTAGTAAGTTGTTAATGTCTTCTAAGAATGACTCCTTTTTAATCTGTGTATCTGTGAACAAGAAAACTCCCTGCATTTCCCCTTCAGTAGATTTTCTTAGTATGACTTTTAAGTCTTTATGCCACTCATTGATACCATAACTTTTAGTTATTTCAACCTGAAAAAGGTTGTATTCAGCCATATGGGCTGCTAATCGAGTAAGAGATTGTCGACCACTACCTCCAACACCAACAAGGAGGGCATGGCTGCGAGGCTGTTTCAGAATACGGGAAATTCTACAAATATGTTCTACAGCAAATCGGAACAAGACAAGCTGCATTGGCTTTTTGCTCATGTTATTAAACTCTTCAAGATGACTCTCTACAACTAATCTCAATTGATCCACATCACCAATCTCCCTGTATTTAGTGTCCTCTCTCTTAGGGTCATGAAAATCACAAAACATTAAGCTACGTAAGTCATCTTCTTCTACTCTGCCATCATTGTCGAAGTCCAGATTCTGGAAAAGTTCATGAAAGTCTTCATGTAAGTCATTTTTCACTACTTCTTGGATAAATCCAACAAGCCAAGCCCGGTCAGGATTATCCACCAAGCGATCATAATACACTCTAAGAACCTGTATAATAAAAATGTAATTATTTTAATAGTTGCTTCTGCTCTTGAATTTATACTTCTTTTAAACAAGATAAAACAAATACAATTCTGAAAAAGGCTTCAAAATATGAACTAACTTAAACTTCACTACATAGAAAAAAACCAAAATAGATATTTAGAATTAATTTGAACAGTTGAGCCCAGTAATATTGCTTCTGAATTAAAGAGAAAATTCATACGGAAATACATATACACACATGCATATACACATATATATATATTTATAAGCGTTATGACATAAATGCATAAAAGGCTGCTGCAAAGAGGAAGGGAACATATTGGTCTTTCCACTACAGCTAGATAGGACAAGTTATGGGTTTGTATTTCAAGAAAGAAGACTGTAGCTGGATATTAGAAAATGTTTTTAATGAAAAAGATAGTGAAGAACATGAATAGATTGCCTGAAGTTGGAACATCCCTCATCCTTCGAGAACTGTAAGAAATTTTTAGAAAAAAACACTTCAGAAGTTACTGTTGTTCCTTTCTTTACGTAATCCTGCTTTGGAGAAGGACGATGGACTAGATGATCACCAAAGATGTCTTCCATGGTCACTTTATGCTGATTTGATTCTACGAACCATAGCTAAATATTTAAAAAGCACAATTATCAATGACCTTGCTTTCTTTTAATCCAGGAAAAAAACCAAAGAGCAGATATCACCTATATGGGGCTTTTTCCTCTTGTTTTTAAAAGGGAGGTTTCACTTGAGCTCTTTCAGTGTGTCTATCCTATTATGACTGAAAGACAGGAAGCATTTGCTGAAGACAATAAGCTTAAGAATTTCTTCTAAAGGAAGCCCAGAAGTAAAAAAAAAAAAAAAGTAGGGACCAAACTTAAAATCATTCAAAATTTCCAGTGACCCAGGACTACTTGCTCTTCTTCTCACTGTTGATTTGGGTTTTTTGGAGGAAGGAGAGAAGAACGGAAAGGACTGCGCAGGCATTCAAAGCAGCAAACAGAGACTACATAATCACATGAAAGTGAAGGTATCAACAATCAACTTGTCTACAAAGATATGATTCATACTTTGAAAAAGTTTGATTTCCTCTGCCCATACAGTATACAAAATCCCTTCTCATGAGTGTGATACCAATTTACCGCTTAGCCAATAGGAGATAGCATTACAAAAAGATTAATACACAAATCCACATCTTTTTCTTATTTATAATAAATATAATTTCTTAGTATTAGGTGATTTACCTCATGAACCCAGAGATGTTTTATCATTTCTGCAGATTCTGTTGTTTCAGGCCTTGACAGACAAACACCTTGAATAACACGTGAAAAGTCACGGAGATTGAACAAATAGTGAGATTTGGCTGGGGTAGGAAGCAGATTCTTCATAGCTTCTTTATACATATGCATGGTTCCATTAATAATTTGCGGAGTCAGTTCCACATATTGTGATGGAAAGCTATAACTGGCAAGTTATAAAAGGTGGTAAGAACAGAATGATTTTCATAATTCCATCATACTAGCATGTGAATTAATAAATAATATTGTGTATGTACACTGATTTACTTGTAAGTTCATGCCAATTTTTAAGTTCTGTGATTATACTTCCTCACAGGCAGTTTTACAAATCTTAGTTCTCTCGCTGGATTAACAGATTAACTCTGCAAATCAATCTAGCAATTGTGGAACATGCTGACAAATTTGGCTATGTTAGACAGCTAATTATACCCTTTCCCCCCCTCATTTTTATGACTAACAACAGCAACAGGGAAGTCAGGTCAAATAGCCCTTGCTGTCTTCTGGGACCTCTCTCTCCCTCAAAGGGTTAGAAGCTGTCAAATCACAAACTTGGTCTAGAAACAGGATACGAGCATCTTTTGGGGCTTAGCTGTCAGAATGGATAGACAATGAAAGTTGAAGTCCACTCCTAATAATGGAATTAAAAATTATGCAGTGGTGAAAGGCCAAAGAAAGTAAGCCTTCTCAAACCACAGGGAATTTAAGAGCAGTTTCCAGTTCTATTCTTTGAATAATGACTAACCGAATTCTATTTTTATTTATTACACATCAAAGAATACTGTAATACAGAAATATCTCACCTAACTGAATTAGCCTCAGCTAATCTAAACCTCTGTTGGAGACTTCAGAACAAGAACTTTACCATTGGATTATTTTAAGATGAGCCCTACTTCTGTAGAGTGATGAGTAACTCAAAAGGCACAGGATATAAAAGATTATAATTTCTTTTCAAGAGCAGTGTCCTACAAACATATCTTGGAGATTTCCTAGTACCATAATTTAAACACCGACTTTGATTTTTCCAATACATAAAGGTCACTTACCATACTGTTAGATGCCAGTCTAAGATTCTAGAAAAAATTGTGTACATGGATTCGTCATCAAACTCATTAATAGTAACTGTATTGAAGTGTCGCAAGAATCGTGGTGTTACTGGGTTTCGACCACCGCCTAAATATTAGAAAGCATTAATACTACAACTAACAGAAAAATTTAAAATAAAACAGTAAAAGCCTAGCAAGTTTTTTCTAATATTCATCTTTGATTCACCTAGCAGGCTCACATTGAAAAGTACCACACCTTGTCATAAACCTAATGAAAGCAACATGCAGTTCAGTGTAAATCTCTTCTCCTGTGTAAAATACAGATCGAAATCATCAGGTTACAGATAGATAGATCTGACACTATTTTACCTATGCTTCTGTTATAAAAGAAAACTTTTATTATAAACTCCAAACCTATGTTCTTGATTTTCAAAGCATCCCAATGAAAGAAGCCTCTACAAGTAATGCTGTATACTTCATTCAATTTAAATTTTATCCCAGTTCTAGAGTTAGTAGTTTTTATGACTAGATTGTGATTTGGGCAATGAAGCTATGTATGGAAATAAGGGGACGTAAAACTGAAATTTATTGGATACTTGCTCCTTCTGTTTGGAATTCAGGGTTAAGCTGCTGCACGGTGTGTTCAACCTTCTTACAGCAGCAAATCAGAAAAAAGTGGGGAATCTACCATCCCTAACACCAGAAGCATAGCTAAGGACAACCAAATTAGTATGGTAAGTTTTTTTAAAACACGTGACTTTGTAGCTCAGGCAGGACCCTGCACTAATGAAACTAAAAGACTCCTGGCCTGGAGCTGTCTCACATTCAGCCACTTGAGACTGCAAGCAGAACTAGTGATTGCCTGTATTTAACAGTGTATGCATTACTAGTATCTGCTGAGGAATCTCAGTATTTTATGCTAAATAGGCCAGTTATTCATCCTACTTCCTTCTACCCCAACTAAGGTCATCTCTCAGACACAACAGTTTACAATGCTTACATGTGCATTGATGGCAAAATTACACAAGCTATTGGGATATAAATATTATTTTTACCCAAAAGATAATCCTTTCCTAATATAAATTTTAAACCTAACTTTAACAAAGTGTCTTTAAATGTTCTTTAAATAGCTTTATATTTGCTTCAATAGCACTATATACACGTACAGATTTCACATTTTCATTTCTTATTAGGAGGAAAAAAAAATAAACGCAGGCTGAAAAGGAGAATATGAGTTCTGGAAGTAGCTCCCTCTACAAAGATAGTAATATAAATTCTTCATTCTGAAGCTCAGTTGTGATGTTTGACACAAATAATTAGGGCCATAACTTGTACATTTGATCAGTCCATTTTTCAACATTCAACCAGAAGAGTACTGGAACAAAATTGGCTACAAACTTCTCCTGGGAAAGGAAAATTTGACCCAATTTCAGAGCAGTTGAAAGTTACTTCTACACTATCACCCTGGAACAGAAACATAGCATGAAGGGATGCTTCACAGAAAATGCACCTCCAGGATTTGGCTATTTCTAAAAAACAAAACAAAACAACAAAAAAAACCCTGTAAAATTAAGTTATGCCAGAACACAGTACAAGTCATGACTTCACCTAAGCTTTAGGAAAAATGAAGATGTAAAATTTTTAAATTCTTTTAGTTTCCTTCTTCTTAGTCATTCCACAGACTGATACTTAGATCAGTGCTTTGAACTGTGAATGAACACTGCCTCCAATTTAAAATGACTGCAAGAAGCAGTTTTGCTTCTTTAGGAAACCAGATAGGTGAAACAGCAGTGGACCCCTATTCCCACGGGCATGCATCACTGTCCCAAATGCAAAAGTAGTATCAGCGGAGAAGGTTCACTGGCATGTTTGTGTGTGTGTTTTTGTGTGTAAACAACTCTACAAAAACAAGAAGGAAAGTCCAGGGAGGCTGAAGCAGAAAAGAGAAGGAAAACGCCAGTCACAGCCTGATTGAACACTCTAAATGTACTCAGCTATGACAAACTGGTTCGGTGGTATATTAGAGACAACGCTGTGAACAATTCTGTGAAAAGAAATTCTGTTACATGATTCCTAGGAAATAGATTGTATAGATTCTTTAGAAGCAAACACAACAGCATCAAAGAAACATTAATTCCTCATTTTAACTGATAAAATATGACTTACTTTTTTTAACTAAATAGCTTATATAGTCAATGTGTATGCAGGTTATCAGAAATATAATGACCTCTTTACATCATATGCTTTACTTTTTTTGGCCAAATAAAGGAAGGTTTATGTGCTTAAGAACATCACTTAGTGCTATTTAGAAAAGTTTTGAAGAAGAATAAAATTGACTGAAGGCCAATGGAGGGTCTCATTAGACCAAAGGGATTTCATAAATACTTGTAGACACATTCTTGTCTTCCTGAAAAGCAATATTGCTTCCTGGCAGGCTTGTATAGTCTCTCTGCTGCTCCTCAGCCACTCTGCTATGACTGCTGTTCATGTTTCCTGCAGCAAAGGGTTTCTTGAGTCCTACCCCTAGCCATAAAGACCCAAATTGTAAAACTATGCATCAATAAGCATTCAGCCTTTGGAAACCAAAGAAACAGAAAAAAGCATATAAGACCCATCTCTTACCTGATGGTCCCATTGCACACACAATCTGAACATCTACAAGTTTAATCATTGAGCAGTCTTTAAGGTCATACCAATTCCAGTGATCTAACCACTGCCGTAATAATTCAACAGGCGGTTGAGCACCATAGACCTCTCGTGCTGGCATATTAACATCATCTACAAATACAACCTGAAAAGAAAAACATAAAGGATTTTGCATTTATTTATTTTATTGAATATATGCCACCATTTTGCTTGATTCTGGAAACACTGCACATCAATTCACTCCCATTAAAATTAGTGGGAGTAATACACATAAATACATGCTTTTAAAAAGCGGCCGTAAGCTCTTAATGGAGTTGCTGCTGAGTTAAACAAAAATCTAAACCTGAGAAGTATTTGTGCCTTTCTAAAGCCATTACAAAACATACCTATAGAGAAGAGAAAAACTGTGCTTCTCGTCTTATTTCTGAGTGTATTTAATGAAAGATGGTAAACTAATACTTGCTATTTAAACCTGACTGTGCTACTTACATGGCTTTTCTTGGAAAAAAAGATGGAGTCATGAAGACCCACAAAAATCTCAAACTTCAGTGAGACTATGGTTCTGGTTTTAAATCTATTAGACATCTTTCTTGGCCCTGCTGTTCCTGAAGTATAGGCCACTGCTGATCAGGAAACATCTTCACACAACTAACCTAATGCAATTGATGCAAGTTCTAGAAACGCATTTATGCATTTTATCCCCTTTTCTTCTCATTCTCTAACTGTTACAGAGTAGAAATTTGGTCAAAAGAAAGATAGGTTAAATCATGAGCCTTGTATCTTATTTAGCACTGCAATTTGGGCAACATACTGAAATGTTCTTGACTAATACAAATCAAGACAAAATTTATCCCTTCAAAGTATCTCTACATTTTTAAGACTGGGCTAAAATACATCTTAAAAGAATAGCTTGGAGGGGGAGGCAGGGGAAGACCTTAAAACACTAACTTTAAATGGTACTTCCTTAAGGAACTCCTAACATTAACACATTTTGCTCTCGATAACAAGCATTTATTAAATAATAGCTAGGAAATACTGAAAATAAGAAAAAACCAAGGCTGCAAATACAAAAAGTCTATAAGCACCCTAAAACTACCAGTATTGCATCATACACATCTATCACTGCATTTTAAAACATAATAATTTTTAAATTTTCCTTAAAAGCTAAATTTTTCCTTAATCTGGGTTTAAAAAAAACAGAGGTAATGGACACTCCTTAGATTTCATTTTTCAGTCTCATTGCAACTCCTTGCAAAAGGATTTGCTTGCTGCAGAAAAAAAGAAAAAGAAGTCTACCCTAATATCCTTCTCAAGCTTCTGAGTACTCAGAAGAGAGTTGATTGAGCCATTGATTCAAGTTGGAGCTCCGTTGATCTTGAAGGGTTTGGCAGGCATTGGTGATAACAACATAAAAGATTCAAATCTCCTTTAATGCTTCCAAAACAAGTGAACTATCCAGGTTGGAAGGAACCCTGGAGTTCATCTAGTCCAACCTCATGCTCAAAGCTGATTTCTCAACACTGATTTCATACCAGCTTCCTGAGGACTTTATCTAGTCAGGTCTTGAAAACCTTCACAGATAGAGATGCCATAGCCTCTCTGGGCTGGTTTCCTCTGCTTAATTACCCTCATAGCAAATTGCTTTTTCCTCATATCCAGTCAGAACCTCCCTTGTTTCTATTTACAACCATTTGCTCTCCTGTTATGCACCCCAAGAAGAGCATGACTTCATCTTCTTAACAACTTTTTCATAGGTACTGGGAAGCTGCTTTTGGTCCTCCTAAAGCCTTCTCTTCTCTGGGTTGAACAAGCCAAGTTCCCTCTGTTTATCCTCACAGGGCTTGTGTTCCAGTCCCCTGGTGATGTTGGTGGCCCTCTGCTCAATTTCACATAATTGTTTAGGTTGGAAGAGACCTCTTGAGATCACCTAGTCCAACCCTCCTACCTGAGCAAGGTCAGCTACAGCAGGCTGTCAAAGACCATGTTCAGTGAGGTTTTGATTATCTCCACGGATGGAGACTCTACAACCTCTGAGTGCAACTTGTTCCATTGTTGACCAACCTCACAATAAAAAAGCGTTTTCTTGTGTTCAGATGGAATCTTACGTGTTTCAATTTGTTCCCATTGCCTCTTGACATGTCAGTGGGCACTACAGAGAACAGTCTGCTCCCTCTTCTTCATCCTCTCTGATCAGGTATTTATACACATTGATAAGATCCCTGCTGAGCCACTTTATCTTCTCCAGGCTGAACAGTCCCAGCTCTCTCAGCCTCTCCTCATATGAAAGATGCTCCAGTCTCTTAATCATCTTTGTGGCCCTGCACTGGACTCACTCCACTAAGTCTATGTCTTTCTTGTACTGGGGAGGCCCAGAACTGTCCAAAGCACTCGAGATGTGGCTTCACCAGTGCCGAGTAGAGCAAAAGTATCGCCTCCAGCACAACCATCTGGTGTATCAGCCACTCCTTCCAGTTTTGTACGAACTTGCTGAAGGTGCACTCTGTCCCAGCATACAAATCCTTAATGAAGAGGTTAAACAGTATTGGCCCCAGTATCAACCCCTGGGATACACCACTAGTGATTTAATCTGCCTGAATTATCAAAATTCTTCCTGTACTGGAGGGTCCAAAACTTAACACAGTATTCCATTTTAATAAGGACTCAGTAAAAAGGAGTAATCACTTCCCTTGGACTGGCAGTCTGCATCCACTCCTACCTTATCTTTTCCCTTTATGTAAAGGATCAAGAAGAATACCACCTTGGTTCCTACGTCCTTTTCCTTTGCCCCCAGAGGTCTGTAATCCCTTTTGATATATTCCACATCTCTCTTCACAGTTCACCGATGCTCATGTAGATGAACAACAAGAGGTAATAATCTAAGAGCTGAACAAGCTTCTGTAATTTCTCCACAACATACGAGACCCAGGCCTTGAACAAGTGACAAACCCTACATGATCTCACTTCGAGATTTCTATAAAACTCTGAAACCACAATACTGTCAAGAGCTATGTCGTCAGCAACAAGCTTAGCCATACAGAACTCTTATCTCAATGATAGTATCACAAAATATGGAGGGAAAAGTATGACAATGCTGTTCATAGTTATTCACATCATATATCACATTTTCTTCTGTTGATTAAAACAGGATGCATATTACTGGGAGAAGGGAGAAAGAAGAGAAACATGAGGATCTAAATTAGAGGAATTAGAACTCTGACAGTTTGTTTCAAATTGAGCATCCTTTCTTGATATCAGATGTGATCAGTTGAGAAAATAATGCATTTACGTATTTGTTTGCACTTAAACACTTATTTACATACAGAAATGTATCAGTTACCATTCTTTTCCCAAGAGGAGGTCCAAAAATTCCTCTTCTCCTTTTGTCCAGCTTGGACATTATAATATTCTGAGTCTGAGCTGCTGTAGTTTGTGCTGAAAAGTTAATGAGCAGTGGCTGGTAGACTTCTTTATTCAAATTATTTAAAAGAAAATTCTGGAAGGATTGTGAAAAGGAGAAAGTTAAACTATATACATAGATAAACAAATTTTATAACACTTTAGCAAATAGCAATCAGATAGACATTTTTGTGCCATTTTTATTTCATTTAAAATTATAAAGTAGTAATTTATCTCTAAGAGAACTCTAATAATCATATTTCATCAGATAAACCAATATTCTTGAATAATTCAAAACATAATAAACTTAATTTGAGAGAAATATTTCTACCTCCAATATAGAAATTTTCACATTTTCTCAAAAAAAATCTACCTATTGTATTATATAAATTCAGCATGTTAATATTTTGCACACAAAATACTTCATAGTACTAATTAGAGTTGATATATATTGCCTGTACAAATTTGCAAAAGTATCTACGGGACCAAATATTTATGCCTAGTTTTGAAGAGTTTCCAGGAATATTTCCTTTGAAGGGCATAGCAAGAATATCTAAAGATAAGCTTTACCATCAAGATTGGTAGTATTTTATAATGGTAACTACCTTCCAAAGTCCCTTACGTTAGCTGCAATTTAATCTCCGGGGGAAATCTGGATCAAAGTCAGCATTTCAAATAAGACTGAATGGGACTCATTTCTTACCCACATGTGAGTAAAACCACAGAGGGAAAATACTCTTCCATCCTTCCAGCAGTTGCTACAGAACATTATTGCATATAAAGTAATGTCTCTAATGACTAATCTAATCTCTGCCAACAGCTGTTGGGACTTTCCAGACCATATAGTCTTTTCAGCAAAAAAATGTTTAATCTCTATCCTTGAAGGAAAAATCTGAGCTCCTGCACAAAAATATAACAATGACAACTCATGGAAACTATAGAGCAATGTGACTCAATGGCCATATTTCTTTTATTCTTTTGATCAGTTCTGAACTCCCAAGAAATACCACATTCCTAACTCTCACCCCAGAAATGAACTGGGCAGTAGAAACTAGTCATATTCTTCTTTATAAACAAATGTTTTATTTATGCTTTATTATATTTCTGACATCAATGTTCCAGGAACAGTCTTTTATGAACAGATCTCCTTCCAGTCTTAGAATTTATTTTCTTAATATTTATTTTCTTCAAAATTTTTTCAGAAAACTAACTTAAAACCAAAATAATCCTTAGTCAGTAACTTCACAGTTAATTTTTATCACACAAAAGGAAGGAAAGATAACAGATTCAAGACCATGAAGCCAAATTTATTTTATCTGCTTACATAACTTTCAAGTTTTGCTCCTTCTGCAAAACAATGGAGTTTACACAGGCTTCAATGATGATTGCACTGGAGCAATCAACAGAGGCAAAATCCTCTACAAAAAGACATACTAGTGGAAAAAAGAACAAATAAATTTTGTGCTGCTCAGAGGAACAGCTTCTTCCTTGTCTCTTATGATTTATTTAGAGAATGTCATCAGTTAAAAATGCAATAAAGGCTTTGCCATATCTCCACTCACATATCCCCTTTTTGCCTCAAAAGTATACTTTCCCACAGATCTAGATGGAACCCAGTGAAAAATGCTGAATTTGGAAATTTCCGTAAGTGAACCTCAACAACATGAACATTCTATTGGCACAGTTCCATTGCCTGTCAGGCTTTAATAGTCTCCCAAAAAGATTGATGGTATCAGGATTTAATCCACAGTATCCGTCAGATCTGCCTGAATAATTAAAATTTCTCTAAAATTTTTAATCAAGACCATTAGAATAATTTTCTATATTACCCATATTGTTATTTTAATAACCACATGACAAAATTAAAATGAACAAAGCATCACTTGGTAACTGAAGATAAAAAAAGGAAATACTCTATCCCAAAATAATGATGACTCAATAATTTCAAAAAGATAATAAAGTCTGCTTTCAATTATAATGTCTGACTTATCCCTTTAGACAGAAAAAATAGTATTTGTAGACATGGGAGGAAGAAAAAAAACCCCAAACATTAGTCTTGATCTCTTATTCTAATACCTGAAGTTACAATGTTTTTCATACTATTATTCCCTTTGATTAGAATTTCACAAGCTCTAAGAAATATATTGCATTTGGCTGTACTAAGTCATTACTTACATTAAATGTTTTTATTACTTACTATCATATGTTTTGACTATCATTAGGCACACTCAGAACTAAGTATATCTTGCCTCTTTCAATATAAAAACACACACCACTAACTTAAAACAGCTGTCAATGACTTGTTTTCTCTTCAGTGCTCATCTTATTTATTGAACAGAATTCAAATCATATTCAAAGACAAAATTAATAATTTTCCAACAAGCTTTTCTATGGTACACACCAGTACAAAGATATGGAAAGGTAATGGGCAAAATATTATCCAGTTAGATATCTAACTTCAGATAACAACAACTTGATTTTTTAAGAACAGCACTTCTGCAAATCAGAATCCATGGATTCAAATCAGCCCTCCTGAAAATGAGGAACACAATAATTGCCTGTGAAAAGTTTGACTTAGGTGACTTGTCTACTGTTACAGAGGACTTCTGTCACTGACAGGGACAGAATCCATCCCCCAAAGCTGCTGGTTTTCCTGAATTTACTGCAAGTTTTTGAAGCTCTGCAAGTGTAGCAGAGGTTCTACATAAAACAGTCTTTTTTTCTTTTAAAAAAAAATGTAAATAGACTAATATCCATAGCGTTAAGAATCGAATCCTACAGGGGGGGAAAAAGTGTATGACCATGCAATTCCAGAGTATATCATAAGGAATGCACAAGAGATGTCAAATATATTGTATAAGGTAGAACTTATTAGCTTCTGAACTCTCTATTTTACTACCTTAATAGTCTTTTTTAATGTATTGTGTGTGTCAAATATAGAAACATGCAATATAACATTAGTCTAGATAAGATGGCTGATTTGAGATACCAATGTATAACATAACTTCTTTAAATATTAAACAATTGTTGACATTGCTACTTCCTAGAAAATGAAAGACTCATGTTGAAACGATTAACTCTTTATATTCTAAAAAAACTATCCTTTTTTTCCTTTCTACAGGAAGATTATATCCTTTAGGATTTTAGAATACTAAAATCCTAAAACTAGATCAAGTATTAGTATTTTGCCAAGATTTTGTTTCAGAAATAACAGAAATTGTGTACCGCCAAAAGCTAAAGTCAAATTAGATTATCATTATTATTTGTGCTTCTTTTTAATTTTCTCTCAAAGACAAGGATAAGACAGGTAAAGAATATTTGGCATTCTATAAAACAGGACACACAATTGTTTTGATTTAAAATTTATTTCTCTTGAAATGGGCAGCTGCTTTTCATTGTAATGACCAGATATAGCTAACTGGTTATCTAAAGAAAACTGCCTGGGAAGATCTTGACTAGCTAATTCCCTTTCCCACTATAGCCTTTTTCTATAAATAATTCTTTGGTTATACTGCTATTAATTTTTTGCCTTCATATTTCTTTCAGTAACAAAATTATTGTTCTTCCCTGTTTTCCAGTGCATGGAATTGCCATAGTAGCATCTGACTAGAAAAGTTTATCTACTAAACTTTTCCACAATAACAGCAGCACACATTTTTGATGCTTCTAACTCTAGGACATATGCATTTCTTTTCTTGTTGCTTTGAGCAATCCTGACTGGATGTCTTATTAATTGGTTTAGTCTTTTGTGCATCAGTGTCTGTGTGGACTATCCCAAGTATATCTATAATCACAACGCAACGTAAATCAATACAGGAACCAAACTGAATAGTCCTGTTTGGATTCTATTAGCCGCTTATTCCAGTGGATATCTGGGTGCTTCTTAAGAATTTTGTCTGGAAGTGCAAAGAAAACAAGAAACAAAATCCCAAACCCACTACCTTTCGCTACACAACTGCATTTTTAGTTGCCCGTAATTTCATTTCATAATATCCAACAATTAATGTCTCGTTTTCCATTTAAAAAAAAAGTTATCAAATGATTCCTCATCTTATCCCTTTTATAACTATGTCTAATGTCAGTATTGAAAGTACTTACAGTAATATAGGTACTTTTCCCAGTTCCTGTTGGCCCCACAAATATAGAAGGTTTTTGATGCACTGTCAACAATTCCATCAATGCCATGTATCGAACAGTATCCAGAGTTGGTACAATTATTTCATTAAACATCGTATCTTGAGGTATAGGAGGAGCTGATTTGAGTGTTTCCACCCAGGGTTCCCAAAATCCTGGTCCCTATTTTAATTTATATGAAAGTCATATATTTATAATAAGCAAGAAAAAACAGAATAGAACCAATGGAAATAGAAAAATCAAAGTTCTATGACTTAAAAGATAAGGTTATCAACCAATTTTTAAAAGGATTAAAAAGTAATTTCATAGGTTTGTTTCAGAATGCAGTGCTTTTAATTGAGAGTACTTAAAATGAAACATAACACCTGTGCCTGAAGCATGCAACTACTGAAAGACAAGGACTTTATCTTACCTTTTATATCTGTACACATATCTATATAATGGAAAAATACATATATTTTATATACATTATATCGTATATAAATATGTAATAAAATAGGAAATTACTGTATAAATTTAATCACTAAAACTAAAAAAGCAT
>NW_009187200.1:0-521 GCF_000690835.1 Fulmarus glacialis
CTGAAGTCCAGGTAGACCACATCCACAGCCTTTCCCTCATCCACTAGGTGGCTCACCTGGTCATAGAAGGAGATCAGGTTGGTCAAGCAGCACCTGCCTTCCATGAACCCATGCCGACTGGCCCTGATCCCCTGGTTGTCCTGCACATGCCTTGTGATGGCACTTAAGATCATCTACTCCATAGCCTTCTCCGGCACCAAGGTCAGACTGACAGGCCTGTAGTTCCCTGGACCCTCCTTCTGGCCCTTCTTTTAGATGGGCATCACATTTGCTAACCTCCGGTCAACTGGGACCTCACCGGTTAGCCAGGACTGCTGATAAATGATTGAAAGTGGCTTGGTGAACACTTCTGCCAGCTCCCTCAGTATCCTTGAGTGGAGCCCATACGGCCCCATAGACTTGTGTGTGTCTAAGTGGTGTAGCAGGTCGCTAACCATTTCCCCGTGGATTATGGGGGCTTCATCCTGCTCCCCTGTCTTCCAGCTCAGGGGGCTGGGTACCTGGACAAGCACTGGCCTTAC
>NW_009187200.1:531-847 GCF_000690835.1 Fulmarus glacialis
TACCAAAGGGATTTCCAGCCACAATAAATCATAGACAAGATGGGACTGATGGACATGCTAGATTTGGGCTAACAGCTTAACCCCTCCGATTCTGAGATTATAGGAGTTTAATCTAATTAAGAAACATTTTTATTGTCTTTTACAGCAGTAGTCAGATTAAGTTCTAGTTGGGCTTTGGCCCTTCTAATTTTCTCCCTGCATAACCTCACAACATCCTTGTAGTCCTCCTGAGTTGCCTGTCCCTTCTTCCAAAGGTCATAAACTCTCCTTTTTGCCCTGAGTTCCATCCAAGGCTCTCTGTTCAGCCAGGCTGGTC
>NW_009187201.1:0-6555 GCF_000690835.1 Fulmarus glacialis
TGGGATGGATTGAGGTTCCCCTCCCCCAGCAACTTTAGTTTAAAGCCCTCTTCACCAGCTTGGCAAGCCTATGACCGAAGATGCTCTTCCCCTTCTCTGACGGATGGACCCCATCAGCCCCCAGTAGACCAAGTTTCACAAAGCAATGATCTAAGTAGCCAAACCCCTGGCTGTGGCACCAGTCCCGTTACCATTTGTTGACTTGCCAGATTCAGCTGGCCCTTTCAAACCGATTCCCTTTGATGAGCAGGATTGATGAAAAAACTACCTGCTCTCCAGAGTCCCTTACTGTTGCTCCCAGGGCTCTGTAATCCTTCTTGATAGTCCTCAGACTGCTCCTGGCTGTATCACTGGTGCCCATGTGAAACAACAGCAGCGGATAATAGTCAGTAGATCGGACGAGGCTTGCCTCTTGGTGACATCCCGGATATGAGCCCCTGTTACTCTCTAAAGAGTGTGTCTGGTCAGCAAATGGGTGCCTCTGTACCTCTCAGAAGAGGGCCGCCTACTACTATCACCCGTCACCTTTTCTTAGTTGCGCTGGTTGTTATACAGGGGGCAGATCGGGCTGCCTTACTCAGCTCTAGCATCTCTCCTGGTGTGATGGGACTTTCCTGTTCAGCCTGCAGAGCGGTGAAGCAGTTCTGCAAGGGCACCTCAGGCTTCAGGGGAAGTCTCTTCCTCCTGATGGTCCTTGCCATTGCAACCATCCACTCTTCTGCATTATTGGCCCCCCTCCCTTCTGCGTGTGCTGGTGGGGGAGCTTTTGGCTGTTTGGCCTTGGGCTGCAGGTCCACTGCAGACTGTGAATGAACTGAATGAATGATGGAGTATTTCAAACGTCCTTCTGTAAAATGTTTTCCAGTTCTAAATTTATTTTTATCTTATTCTGATTTTTTGGTATTCTTCCCTCCTGTGCTAACCTAAGATAGAATCTGATGCCAATCTTCCCGGTTCTGTAGAACAACAGAGTCCCACACCCCTTCCTACTGCTGCTCCTGTTCCTTGTTTATAAAAATTAAGAACTGCGGTAGCCATTATAGTCTCACTACAAATAAAGTTTCAACATTTTTCTCACTACAACGCCATAATCCCTTTTAGTGTTCACACCCTACAGAATTTGCATGCTATATTGATCTTCCCACTATTTGAACCACAGCCCTTATGAGAAATAAATGATGAACTCACTGGCTCACATGGAGAGAAAACAAACAAACAAACAAAACCAGAAAAAAACCATAAGATAAGCCTCAGTGAAGGTTTAAAGAAAGTTTGCTGCTCATCCACTGAGCTTGGTAACTATCAATTATGAAACACTAAGGGCTATTAAAGAGTAATTTTCTGAAATGTAAAAATCTTGCATTTCATCATTGCTCTATGTAGAAGGAAGGTCAGCCTTATTTTTTAGAATGTAAAAATCTAAACCAGGGCTATGAAATAAATTACTAGAGCTCATAGTTTTGCATTACAGTAAGACCACCTTCAAGGCTCACCTTGTAAGTTATATTTCATTTATTCCAAGACACAAAAATCACATCATCTCTTTGATGATGATCTCTCCATGAAGCTACAAATAACTTGATACTATGATCAACTAGAAGACAAACTACAGCAATGGTGTTTAAAAAAGAAACCCAAAACACCACACTGTCTCCGATTCCCTTCCCTATAATTTTTAGCAATAGGAATAGAATTAGTATCTTCTAATCAGTTCCGTATTCTGTTGCCTTGAGCAGTATAGGTGCCCAAAATGCAGATGAAACTTAGAGTTCATACATGCTTTCAGAGGTCATGTGTTTTGGGGTTGTTCCTTTTTTCTTCTTTCTAGTAATCTACAAGACTCCTGGTTATAAATTGTTCCTTCTAGCAACCACATGCCATGATTTTGCTGGCTATTTTTATTCATTAATACCAGCTGCTTTGCAGTGCCTGGAGGTAACAGAAAAAATATGTATATGTGTTTTAACCATATGGCAAAAACTGATGAAGGCCTTTTATGTAGGATAATCCATATACCCAGGGTAAAATTCACTCTTATGCAAAGACCAGGCTAAAAGGCCTGTTCTCCACTTGAACCTTCAAGGACCCACATCACTTCAAGTTTCTGAGCCAAATCCAAATGTGTACGTTTGCATTGCTCCCATGAAGTCAGCAGAGCAACACCCATTTCCATCAGTGTGGATTTTCTGATCAAGTGGTAAGCAAGCCTTTATTAGCCTTCTGTACAGGGACAGATTTTACCATTGCGTTTAAAGCTAGAAAAGCATAGGCTCCCTTCTAACAGCCATTAGTCATGCTACACTTTGGTTCCAAAAGTGTTCTGTTGCCATCATTGCTAAACAAATAAGACTTTCTCTGAGATTATCTAGTTCCAAAGTTTAACATACAGACAAAAATTAAAACGGGGATGAGATAGCTGCAAAAATACTGTATTCAAATGACACGTTCTAATTGTCTGAAGTATTAAATAAAATCAAGGACATTAAGTGCTAGCACATAATCAAGTGCAGAAGGCTTTACTTCAGCAAATACTAAGTTTGTGCACAATAACAAGTTTCATACCTCTTAATCACAATAGTCCTGAACACAGAATCATAGGACACATCCGAACAAAATACAAGATCAAAATAGAGAGGGAAATAGGGTTGACAGAAGAGTAACAATGAAAGAAGGTGGAAAAGACTCATGGATGGATTTATCCGGAGGTACTATTTGGATCCCAAGCTAAACTAATTCCAGAGGTTACAGACTATTCTACGTGAACCTTTTCTTTCCAGGATGATCTGCCAATTCAGTTAACAGATTATTTTTAATTCATGACATTTCTGTTACATAGCAATAGAACAGTCTTTTTTTGTACACAGAAACGCATACAATTGTGAATTTGCTTTCACATCAGTCTCCCATTTTCTCCTTTACTACTACTTTCAGGTATGAAACATTTTCTCGTTAATATAGCCAGCATATTCTCTGGCATAAGAGAAAAGGACAATCAAGTCCTATGAAATCTTGAGCATTCATTTGTGCTGCAACTTAATTAAAAAACTGGACATGGAGAAAAATATCCTTGTATCATCAGGGACATAATGTCTTCAAGATTTGCCATTGGCTTAAATAGAAAAAAATTCCTAAGCATGAACAAAGTTATACCTACTTGGAAAGTTAATTCTCACAGAACTCTTCAGTGTTATGAAGTAGAATTATTCTCTTAAAATGACACTAAACTGAATTTTACCAAGTGATTAAATGAAAGTTAACAGTGGACTTTTTCCTTATTATACTCTCCATGAATATCAAGCTAATTCAAACCATTATTTTTCTGTCCTACGTATTATAAGAGAAAAAAAAATTGAAGAGCTTTGCTTGAATCTAAAATGGCCTTTATGAAATCATGAATAGTAATAAAATCTAATAGCAGTGAAAGTCTCTTTACCTTTGGCTTAACAGGAAAAATTTTCTCAGTTACATTAACTATTCTTTCTTTGCCATTGTACATGCACCATTAAGTTAAAAGTATTGCAAAACCACACTAAGTGTGCTTCTCTGAGTAGGGAGGACACGATCTTAAATTTTAAAAAGCTTCCCTTATGTGTTATATGTTGACTGTTCTCTAACGACAATATTAAGAGGCCTAGGAGGTTTGTCTAGATAACTTTGACAACTGAAGTGAGTAACCTGGAAGTGCTTAAAATTGTATTCTGTATACTCCCTTAATCTCCAAGAAACATTCTAACACTGCAAAAGATACTGTTTGTTCTTCCTCACTGATTTTCATACTACTGACTTACAATATGCAAAGCTTGGTTGTATAGCATATATCTTTTTCCCAACTGCCAGCAGAGAATGAATGACAGGATCTGAAAAATCATGTTGTATTATTTCTGCCAGAGGCTATGCATCTGTCCTCTGCACAAAATAAGCAGACTAATCAACCACTTGGCTAATTCAGCAATATGGCATCCAGCTCATTCTTCTGTATCTGTATTAACCTGCAATCCCAACAGGGATAATCTTGTGGCTTTGCCACTGAAGAAAACGGATGAAACTCAATAGAAACGTATGTTGTGGTTAAGATACTTTCTCTCTTTTCACATCTCTCTCTCTCTATAAGTGTATATACAAACACTTACAAATACATTAGTATCTCTTGAATGTGAACAACATTGAAGAAAAAAATGTCTCACAATTGTCACTTCATTATAAAAAAAATCTTTATATTACAGGCAGAGTTTTTTTTAAAAAAGCTCTCTTGTATTTCTCGTTATGTGATTCCTATCAAATAACACTTAGCACTAGAACTCTACAGCGCTAATTCTGCAAGCCAGAAAGGATCCGTAAAAAACTCACCTCTTGATCATAAGCTAGGATAAAACTCATCTAGTAACACAATTTCGCCATACTGAGTACACCTTGCTCACCCATCAGGCAACTTGTCCTGTGGAAACAGGCTAGCATTTCTAGTGCACATTCCCAGTAAACAAGAAAATCATCACACATGAAAAATGAATGCAAAATTAGTTTGAAAAAAAAATTTTGCTTCTAAAGATGGCTGAAGATTTATGTGTGTTTTTAATGATAATTGAACTAGTTAAGCCACAAGTAAAACAGTTTGGTTTATGGATGATAAGTATCATTTAGTATAAATCCAGAGAAACCAAAAAAACAAAGTTAGATTTGGCAAGTTCTTCTGAGAAGCAATGAAAAGCCCTATCAAACTGCAGAATGATGAATCTAGTCTAATTTTATGCCCCTCACAGTCTGATGAGTAAGAATTCCTTAGGATGAAACAGAAGCCTATAAAACTACCTACCCCAGAAACAAAAATGCAAATATTTTTGCTTAGGACTTACAGTGAGAGAAAAATTAATAACTTAATTCATTATTTTCTTTATGACAGAAATAGCCTGATGTCATTACACTAAATGTAGGCTTCCGTCAGAAGGAAACCAAACAAAAAACAACAAACCAAACATCAGTGGCTAGGTATGTCTGTCTTAAAAAGAGAAAATGGAGAGCAGAAAGGACCATGTTTCAAAAGTTCTACTCAGATGAATATACACTCCACAACTGTCTGCATAAAAGAAAGCTTAAATAAGCCCCTAATTAAATCCTATTCAGTTCCTGCTTTTTTATTTGGGCAAAAGATCAGAGCAAATGCAAATAAGCATGTCACATATGAACAGCAGGTCTGGCTGGTATTTAATTCTGAGGAAGACAAATACAGTCCTGCTTGTTCAGCAGAACTCTGCAAAGGGAAGACTTTTATTCTTCTACACATATTTACAGAGGATGTTCTATTTTACCAAATAGGACAGAAGGGGAAAAAGAAATCCCTCAGCAAGCGCGGAAGTTTTCGACAATATTCCAATCTTCCAGTTAAGCCATTCTAATATACAAGACAGCAAGGCCTGTTCAGCAGTGTCAGGAAAAGATCAAGTACTGAGTCCTGCAGTGAAACAGCAATGCCCTTTTTTTGCGCTTACAAATTACTTTTCCAGGAACAAGATTCACCTCTGAACATAAAAGGGCATCTGCCAGCACTGACTGCCACAGAAAGAAGGTCCAAGTGGCAAGAACGTGCTAAGCCAGCTGTTCCCGCAGCAGCCTGTCCTCACAGAAGTCTACGTAGCATTTTGCACTGCACCCATTAAATTAATTACAGAGCATGAGCAGTAAAGGCAGATCTGCTGTTATTCCATTGGGAATGACATCTTCTAACTAGTGCAAGGTCAACAGGCCCACAGAGAGGCTGAGACAGAGCTCATAGACATGCTCATGTGTAATAATCATCAATCTGCAGATTCAACTTCATGTTTTCATGCTGAGTTGAAAACACTCATGGTACCAGAGACAAGGGAAAAATCTAAAACATCAAGAAGCTTACCACTTTCCAAGTGCACTTTTTTGTCCTCCTACAATTTAAAAGTGCTATTGATTAAAACAAATTCAGCAGCTCTTAGATAATTGAAAGTCAGTTTAAAAACAAGAAATGGTGATACTCAGTTCTTTGAACAAGCTTAATTTTGCAGCTTTTATGCAATCAATTGTTTACTAAAAGAACCCTGCTTAAGACCAATATTAGTGAAAACACTAAATTCCTTTAGTATTTTGTCTGTGCTGATTTGAAGTTTTAATGTTCTCCCAACCCCCTACTCATTGCAGGATTGGTATGTTTCTACTTGGAGAACAGCGGGCTTCTCTTTTGCTCTTTGTTTCCAAAGAAGCCTGTAACAAATAAGCCTTTTTGATTATTTCCCAGTTTGTGCATCAGTACCGTGGATGGTGTTAGAACAGTTCTGTGAACATTTTACAAATGAAGTGCTACCAGATGCAGTTTAATCGTGTCATACTGCAAACAAGGCGGCTTTCCTTGCTACCATGATCATTTATCATTTAACCTTGAAATACTGAAGAATCATGGCCTTTATGTCAGATAGTAGCAAACAAGCTTTAATCTCTTTGATCCATATTGCTTATCATGGAAGCATTAGAGAAAACAAAATATAGAACAATAGAGAGATGAGGTCAAAATCATAGAATCATTAAGGTTGGAAA
>NW_009187202.1:0-5339 GCF_000690835.1 Fulmarus glacialis
GGCCCCTCCAGCCGGGGAGGGGCAGCGCGATCGCGCGTGGAGCGTAAGATACGGCACCCCCTCCTCTTCCTCCCCCCCTCCCCGACTGTAAGTTGGGAAGCCGTTACTTTGGTTTGGCGGGCGGTCTCATAAGTAAAATACTAAGGTGTTGGAGGAATAAAGCAAGAGAAACTCTGCACGGGGCTGCAACTTTGGAAAGAAAACTCCCGTCAGCTGTCTTAGTTGTACTGAAGCAGCGTTACTCTGTGTAAATACCTCCAGATGAAAGGATGAAGCTATGAAGGAAGAGCTTGTTTGTTTTGTTTAATGAAGTGGACTGTTTCGTGTAAAGAGGGTCTGCTTAATGTAGCTGTCTCTCTCATACCTCTAAGCATATGTTTTATAGCAAAGTGCCTCTGCTGCATGTTCAGTTGGTCCACTGTTACTTGCTTTCTTAGACATACTTTCTTTTATCATGTAAGGACAGAGCGGGGGAGCTGATGCCACTTGGAATTTTTCCCTTTTGGAAAGTGTGATTTCCTTTTTAATTTTTAATAAGTGGTTTGTAAATGTGCATATATTGAGAAAGCAATCTTTTCATTCATAATTCTAAGCTGTCTGGTCTCGCGTACAGGCTTGTATAATGATCGCCAGCTACTGGGGTTGTAATGTATGTGATATTACAAGTATTTAATGATAGTATCTGAAGTACTATCTTTCAAAGCTCGTTTGTAAAGAGACTGCAGAGAAACGGACTCCTTTGAAGGTCTTTCATACTTTAATCTTTAAAAAAAACAACAAACAGTTCTTGAATTAAGAAACTGAAAACTGCAACTAAAAGAGAAAGAGATTTCTAACCAAATTATTTATGTCTTTTTAACATCTGTCTAATTCAAATACTTAACGGGCATTCGCTGCAGAAACTTTACAGTGAGCTAGACACTTACTTCTCTGACTTATAATGGTCTGCCTGTAGCACCGGTAGAGTGCTTTTGAGTAAAATAGGATGAGCTCGAATCTGACGTGTTTCACGCTTGTAGGAGAAGGAAAGTCGCATAACTGCTGAACTTCCTAGATCTGATTTTTCCTTTCCCTTCCCAGTGCTTAAGCAATTATGGGTGACTTTTTTGATGTTTACAGAATGGGTGGTACACTTACGCTTTTGTTAACAATGTCTGAAAGGCTCTGTGCTATTTCTGCTAGTCTTGTGTGTTAATATCAGAGCAGTGTATCATCATAACTTCCAAAACGCCAGCGAATATTCTAGTGGCAGTTGCTTGGATTTGGGTCCCTCGTGCTCCCTGCTCCCTTCTCCCCACCTCCTCCCCCCCCAAAAAAAAAAAAAAAAAAAAAAGCTCGGTTGATGTATGTTTGTTGTCTGCTTAGTACAGCTTGGGTAGTTCTGAAGCTGCTTGCAGCTTTAGTAACTGTTGTCCCTGTTAATGCCTTCTGGCATAAGGGTGCTTCTCTGATCTGCTCTCCTTCCAAGAGAGTAACGTACAGGTCTCCAGAGTGACTTGCCCCCAAAACAGTGGGAAGGGAGAGGCAGAGTGAAGGAAGTCTGACATCCATGGGAGTGTGATTCTGGTATGGAAACAAAGTGAAATATCTTGGTAAGATTAAGAGAGGACAGGAGGGAAAGCACTCAAACCTCTGAAGGAGAAGAAACTAGAAATAAGGGGCAAAAGGAGGAAGCTGGGACTGCAAGGCATCACGGAAAGGAGTAATAAAATAAAGGAATCCCATATTTCCTGTAAGTCACTTTGTAGGCTCCGGAAACAAAGGTGGATTCAGCAAACTCTGTCTTTTATTGCTCTGTGTAACTTCACTATTTTATCTTAAGTATTTCTTTTATGTGCATGTTTAAAAGGACCAGAAAACAGTTTGCACTGGGCGCATGAAAGTACTTTATAACATGTACTGGTATAATAACATGGCTCGCTTCTGTTGTTAGGGTGGAGATCTGAGTAACAAAATTGCAATGCTTTATTAGTTCTGTTTTTATGTATATTACAGGTCCTAGAAATTGTAGTATTGGTTTGTGTACATTGGGGGGGGATGTAAACCAGTTGTTTTAAACTTTTAGGCAATCAACTATTTAACGTTTCTACAACACCAAAATACTTTGCTATATTACAAAGGTACCTTCTATGGAATTAAAAAATTTGGACTGCTCTATTCTGTGTTTCCTGTATCACACTAAAAATTTGAATACTGCTTAACTTGAAAATTGCAAAAAGTCTCTTCAGTCCAGATGACTCAGTCAAGGCTAGTATTAACTTGTAAAAACATTTTTAAAGAGCGTTTACATAGGTTTGCATTTTGGAGGGTTTGTCCCACTGTGCTATTTTTTGGTATTTCTTTGGATATAGCTTAATATATGCTCATTTAAAAAAAAAAAAAACCACCACCACATTTTTTGGGGAATGAAGACTCACTCCCACTGCTGGGATGAATGAATGAATGCTGGATGCATAGAGGGAGAGGTAGAAAAGGGCCAGAATCACTCTTGGGGCAAAGAAATGGGTACTTTTGAGTAGAAAAGAGCAACACAAGTGAGAGATGTAATCTCTTTCTTCTTAAGTTTGTGCTTATTCAGTAGTAATACCAACACAACAGTTGTGAGTGCTTAACTTTTTGTGCGCCTGCCAGCTGAAGTCCAAACGCCCGGAGTGAGCAATCATCTCAGTTGCTCAAGTCCTTGGAAAGGATTGGGATCACAGAGAAAAAGCAGTCTGTCGTTACTTTATGGGCATAGGCTATCAAAGCTGTACAAAATACATTGTTTAATGTGGCTTTTAGTGTGAAAGGTTGACTGTAATCGGGATACCACGTTGGCCTGAGTAAAGGTGGTCCTGACTCGTTAGTCACTGGAGGGATTTACTGGTCACTGAGCCTTCTCCCATTCCACTCTGGGTCTGCTCCCGCTTCCCTTTAGTAAGTGCAAAGAGTCACAACCCTCTCTGAGCCTGGAGTGACAGTGCTTGTGACTGAGTAGAGGCGGTCAGGGCTCAGAGCAGCGTGGGAGAGCAGGTAGGGCCCTGCTGCCGGGGTGAGGGGCTGGGCTGCCTGGGCTGCCGGCGGGGTGCACCGGGGCCCCCTCCCCTCGGAGGCTCTGCTGCCTCGCACCCTCTGTGTGTTGGGGGACTCGATCTGAGGGGGAAGTAGCGGGTACTCCTGTTATGTTTGAATCAATACCTTACTTGATCTGTCAGCCGACTTACGGATGCTGAAGGGGAGGGAGAGCAGTGTTTTTCTTAAAATGGATATGAGAAACAAGTTCAAAAGAGTATACTCTGAATATCCATGTCACAGTCATTGAAAAGACAATAAAGCTAAACCAGATCTCTTGATACTGACAGTTAATGTTTTGACATTGCTGTAGTCATTAGTAATTTTAAACTGTCTACACTGTCATTTTAGTGTTCTTTTTTCTAAGTTTGGGGCACTTGATAATGCGTTTAGGTGCATGTTTTCTACCCATAAAAGCTATGCAGCAATGAGACAAAAGGCCATATTTTTAATTCTGCTACAAATTATGTCTTTTAAATCCATCACTCTTCCAGCACAGCTCTATCAATGCTACATCCAACCTATACCTCTCTCAGAACAAATAAAAACCTTAATGTGCTAATCATGTAAAGTTGCTGTATTGTGAGACAAATGTCATGCATCCATAGTGATGCTGCTGCTGTTTCATTGATATTCATGTGGGTTTATTTTGACCTGTTTCTTATTCTGATACAGTAATGAACATACAGATGATTAACATGCATGTATGAGCAGATCAGAACTTAGAGGGGCTTTGTTCTGACCGCATTGTTTTCAGGCCCTGAAACCATCGTGCTTTGGAACAGCAAACTCTTTAGGAAGTTAGCATTTTTTTGGCGCCTAAAGTTAAAAATTAAACTATTTTACTGTAGTAAGATCTTACTTCCCCTTGGTGAAACTCAGACAGCATTTTTATGCTTTGTAATGTGATGCAGCAAAACCTCCTCCTGTTGCATAAAGTGCAGTCTGCTTTGTAGAAGATGACTTCAAATGCTGTCAAATACATAAAATTCACTAAATCAAAGTAAGATTAAATATTAGTCCAAATATTTTTTTTTTTTTTAAAAAAGAGCTTTTCTGTGAAATATTTGAAAGTATCATTTTAAATATGGCCAATTCTCTAGAGGTAATACTTCTCTATCTCTCTCTTTTTTTTTTTTTTTTTTTTGGTGGGGGGAGGGCTCACTTTGGCTATATACTCTTACCAGGAGAGGAAAAGCTTTCAAAATCATGCTTGTTTGGGCCTCAGTCTGATAGTATTGTCTGGAGGAGCCAGCTTCTCCAGCTCTACTAATGTTTTTAAGCAACTTTTTTTTTCTTAAGCCTATTTAGCATAGTGATATGTGAGGACAGTGGCTGGTATGTGAGACACTTTTTTGCTGCAGGGGGAACCATCTGCATCTGGATACTCTTGGTCCTGGTTAGTTATGGGCTGAATATCAGGACAGATAGCTCAAAGGAAACATAAGTATGAAATGGCATTTTTTGCCTCTTCAGGAGTATTGTTTTAGAGCAAATACCAAAAATATCGTCTTGACACTGTTGCCAAACAGGAGCTGTTCAGAGCTCAGAATGTGTGGGGTTTTATGACTTAAGTTATTGGTGCATTTCATGCCCTGGAAGAATCTCTTCTAAAACAGTGAGTGGTATTTATGACCTTTAAAGTGGTGATTTGAAAAAGATCAATCAGATGTCTCCTCATTTCTGTTAATGAAGGTGTGATGAGAGCATCTGGACCTGAAGGGCCTGTTTGAAAGGTTGTAGAAAAGACCTATCAGGTAAAGATGTTTTCTTGTTTTAATCAAGTAGCCAAGTAAATTAAGAGCTAGCTTCAGCTCTTTATGGTCAGAATGGTGTGGTAGTGATAATATCTGTAGTTTAGTTAACTGTATAGTTTCAACCCCTTCCCTATTGAGAAGGGAAGGTAATAGTAAAACTGGTAGTTTATGAAGATTAGGAGTGTGGAAGGTGAAACTGCACGCCTGGATAGATGAGAGAATGTAAAGCGTATATGCTACCTGGTGAAGGAATTCAGTGTTTTCCTGTCTGGCTGTATCTCTTAATTATGATGTGCTGTACAAATGTGACCCAGAATACAGATTAACACCTTTGTGGCCTTTTAAATGGAACTCATCTGCTGTCTGAGTGACAGCTGTGGGCAGTAGGGGTGAGGTGACTGAGTACTTCCTGCTGCAGTGAGAGACCCCGCCGTGCTGTTTTGCACCTTCAGACTTTCTGCAGTTCTAGACTCATGAACTAGGGAGACATGCTTGTTAGAGTGCTGGTGTAATAACGGCGGGGGGTGTTTT
>NW_009187202.1:5371-27032 GCF_000690835.1 Fulmarus glacialis
AGGTAATGTTTTCCTAGCAGTGCGTGTCAGTTGTCCAGCTGGGGCACTTACACAAGCCAGATCTCCAGGTCAGCATTCAGTTGATTGAGCCATGAGGCCATCTGTTAGTTTGGCTTCTTGATTTGTTTTCTGTTGTGAATTTTTACTCTTTTACTTAGGTTCTCTGGAAGCAACTCTTCATTATGCAGCATTCATCTGTTTTCAGAGTGGGTACATTCCCTTCACTGAGTAACATGGAATTTAGTGTCTGGGGGAAGGAGGGGTGGAAGGGTTAAGTAGTCCCTAATCTTATAATTTAGGTCTGTTACTGTACATAGGCTTGGAAATTCTAAGTCTGGCACTTACTAACTAAGGTTAAAAGGTAGAGAATTCTTTAAGTTGAGTGTATCAGTATCTTTGAATTACTGCTGTGTAATTTCCTTTCCATTGTTTATTTTGTCTGTCCTGTAGCTTTTGGTAAATATTGTCTTGAGGCGTTTGAGGTTAAAAAGTTCAGTAGGACTTGGTTTTCAAAAAAAAATTTCTACTGCAGGAAGTGTTTGTGTATGATAGAAGAAAAAGTGCAAGGGGAATAGAGACCTCTGTATTTCACAGTGTAAGTCTATTATTGACGTTTGGCATGTGTAGTTCCTTATCTTCCCCTCCCCTGAGAGAAATATGGTTATTTGTTACCAGAGAGGACACTGTACAAACTGGAGAATTAAAGAGCATTCTGTTGGCGTGATTTGGGCTTTCTTAGCCTGTCTTAACCTCATTCAGAGAAATAGTAAAGAAGCCCTGAGCCTTTCTGCTTCTAGTGATGAAGCTGCACCTGTTTGGGATTAAAGTCCTTGAATATCCTAATGTAGGTGCCATTCAACTTGGGATTTGAAAATGCTTCTTTTGGTGATGTCCCATAGTTGTCTGTTGTATTATTTAAGATGTTACTTATGCTTGTGTTTGGTTGAGTAGTGCTAGAACTAGTAAAGGTAGCCGTAAAGTTTGTCTGGTAAACTGGTCTGTGGCTGTTGGATTTCTATTCAGCAATAAGGGATAGCTTCCAGGTCTGAATTCTCATCACTTGCATTTTCTGCTCCTCTCATTAGTGAAAGAAGGTGAAAGCTTTTTGCTGTGGAGAGATGACACACTGAGAAGATGAACTTCTCTTATGCTCTTGTGTTCCTGTGGCCCTAGAACTGAGAATGCTTTGTGGGACCCCCATGCTTATAATTCACTTCAGTACTTGTTTGAAGGGTTGGTTTCTAGTTAATCTGAAAGGGAGCCTGACATATACCACTACCAAATTGGTAGTATCTGTCACACGCTCTGGTGTGAACAACTCTCTCTGAAGTGAAGTATGCAAATCCTCTTCCATCTTCTGTTTTCTAGAAAATGGCAATGACTAGAAATATTTTTTTTAATGCTGCTAGCTCTGGATGGAATTAGAAGATCTTCAGATAAGGATTTATTGGTCTAGGTGTAGCATTGTGAGAATATTTACATTATGTGCAAAGCAGTCAGCTGCACTGCCTTACTCCAGCAAATCCTGGAGTTCACCACAATTTCATTTTAAGCACTTCACCTCTGCACCACAGTAAGACAACTTTAATTTTACTAATGGTCATCAGACCAGGAAATGTGGGTGTGGTGGTTTTTTTGTTTTAATTTGCAATGATAAATTTTAAAGCTAGCTCTTTTGATCTGTCTCACAGGGTAGTCCCATAGATAAGTTGTGATGATACACAGAAAGTATAGTGGTGCTTTATACTATAATAGTAATGGTAATTAAAGCTAATGTTGTTGCTGAGGTTAGTGCTGTCATACCACAGCCAAGGTATGAGAGAAATTCTTCTTTCCTGCCTTATGCTTTGAGGGACTGATTTTACGGTCCAGTGAATGGTAAAATGGCAGCTTTCTACTTGTACAAGTGAAGTCATTTGCTTCTGCTTTAAGGAGAATAGGTATTCAAAAGTAGAAGTTGAAGACCTCACAGAACACAAGGTAATCAACGCATCTGGCCATATTATTGAAGAACACAGATTACCTTCAACTTTTCATCCCCTCTCTACCCTTTTTCTCTGCTGAAACTGACTATTCTGATGGTCTCAATATGTGGTAATACTGCAGGAAAAAGTGAAATGGTACTTGGAAGAAAAAAAAAAAATACCAAAGATACTATGAGATATTTGAGTTTACTCATTAGTTGCAGTTGGATTTCTGGTAGCTAAGATTTCGGTCAAATGTCTAGTAGAATGCTGATTAGTTCTTCTGGCATATATTGTTATAGTCTCTTCTGTGGCATCTAAGTGATACAAAGGCAGAGATATGTTAAATTAAGTTTCCAGTTTCCTTAAAGTGCCATTGAAATGTTGATTTCCTGCACCATGGTAGTTGTTTTCTTCTGAAACATGGAAGTAGCATCTTAGTTAATCTGCTTGGTGATATGTGCAAACACCAGAGCTGTCAGTAGTCTAAACAGATCCCAACAAGAAAACCCAGCATGTGTTTTGGAACTCTTTTCCACTGTTTGGACAGTTCAGTAGTCCAGAAAAAAATGCACTGAATATGAAGTTCTTGTTCATGTGATACTTAACTTGAAATAGTGTTATGACCAACACATTCAAAAGTAAATACAAGTCTCCTATAGCTGCAGGTTGGTTGTTTTTTGTGTACTAGGTAAGTAGGCTTAGTTACTTCAAAAACTAATTAGATTTTTATATGATAAAGGAATGGAATGATTGATAAAGTGAGTAGTAAATCTGTCATGAGTCAAATCTGCCACTTCAGTGATCCTTTCTTCAGACTGCCTGGAGTCTATTTCTGAGAATTAAGGAATAGCATGAGTTCTTGGAGATTCTGTTGCTTTTCAACAGCTGATTTTAAGGTCATCATGCTGGGTTTTTCATGATCCAGGAGTTAGAGGAAAATCTAATTTAATTAGGGAGTCAGTTATTTGAGAAATCCTCATATAGTCCCTCTGTAGCTTTTAAATATCAAGACACTTGAGGCAAAACCAAGCTTGCATGCAAACCAATATTGAACTGGCATTAATGGCTAGCTAGATACTGTTGACTCATGTCAGTCATCTTACAGTCTTTTAGTGCTATCTTACTAAAGACAATAAAAAAACTGTTAATTGTGACTGTGTGTTATAACATACTTGTATTTGGATTTTTAGTCTTTGGTAAGTATGAGAAAACCCAGATAGGCCCTCTGGGCAACCAAGTTGAGAAACAGTGTTAAGGTATCTGTCTATATCCTGCAACTTTGAGGTACAAATATGACTTATTTTAAAGCAGTCTCAAGATCGATCTTAGTTGAGAGCAAGCAGATTCTAAGCATATTTTTTCTGTCTTACCTCCTCACTTCCTTGCAGAGCTTGGAGCTTGAAATGTCTATTGTAGTAACAAAGGCTTCCCAAGTTGAACAAATGTTATGATCACTCCGTTTGGATATAGTGGGAACTGCTAATTTAGGAGTAGCATCTTGGCAGATTATTTTGATAACCATCTGTACGTGGTGGTGGTGTGTTGCCAACTGTTCACGTAGTATTGCGAGAGTTGGGTTTAGGATTTGTTAGAGCTGCAGTAGCAGCGGCCTGAGCAGATAGGCAGGATTTTGAAAATGTAAGGGTGTTTCTGGTTTTGCCTTTCCTGCGCTTGCTTTGTAACATCATGTAATCTTAGAGGATACCAGGATAAGTGGGAATGGGGATTTTGGGGACTTGGTTCAGAGTGTGTGGGTACTGAAGAACTTGTTCCATATCATTAGAGGAAGAAGTATTGATCTACTAGGTAGAAGAATAATGTGAAGAAATGCCAGTGGAACATATGTATTTGTAGCTTAGAGTAGTGATGGTGAAACAGCTAGAAGCTTACCTGTCCAGTCATAGGAAAGAAATCCTCTCCTGTTGTATACCTGAACTTCAAATTAAAACACAGGATCAGAATAATGAGCAAGATTTCTTTTTTTTTAAATATAGGAGGCCTGTAATTTCCTTATGTGGGTATTTCCTTTTAAGTAGGAAACTCGTGCATGTTTGTTTAGTAGGTGTAAATGTTTGAAGTGTTTCACATAGGCTTTACTGCAGGAGGGATGGGGGGAATATAATTACTTTTTTGGTTTTGTACATTTAGGACTCTCATATCTTCCTGTTGCCTTAGAAGAAAAAGATGTGTTCTGTATTAACTGGAAGCGCTCTGTCTCTTGTTTCTCCCTTGCACACTCACAGAAAGCCACGAAGAAAACTGACAAACCCAGGCCAGAGGAGAAGGATGACCTAGATGTAACAGAGATGAGTAATGAAGATCTTCAAGAGCAACTTGTGAAGTATGGACTAAATCCTGGCCCAATTGTAGGTAGGTGAACTGAACTAGCAAATATTCATCCATTCAATGTATTTCTCACTATACCTCAGTTCTGAGTACTCTGAGCTTCTCTGGTACAGTTGCTTGTTAAGTTTGGTACCAATACTGTTACAATCCTATTTCCTACTTAAGATGTTTTCGTTGAACTATTTACATTGAGAAGACTTTAAGCACTGCATTGTAGGCAAGTCCACAGTTTGTTCCTCTTGTGTTCTAGGCCAGCTGGAGATGTTCCAACTTCTGTTCTGAAGCTGTGTAACTGTTAGTTAAAGTTCAGTGCTGGAGTAATTAGGTCTTCTGATGCAGAGGTTGAGATCTGGGGCCTGCTTAAATAGAAAATACATCTTACATAATACGCTAATAGCTTTGAGAGCAGAATGAGAACATGGAACTTCCCCTTCCCTAGAGCATTTCCTACTCACTGCATTGTGCAGTTATGTTTTTCTTTGCTAAATTTTTTTCTGGCCCCTTGAACCTAGCGTTCTGTCCTGCATGCTAACCTATGTCAGGAGAAGTTCTGACCCCAGCTTAATCTCCTGCCTTGGGCACGCATCTGTGATGTGGGATCAAAGCTCCTTGCCTTTCAGATTGTGCACTAGCCTAATGGAAAGGGACTTTGATTTCACAACTTTTTAAAAAAAAAAAAAAAAAAAAAGGTTGCCTGTAGCATGCTGAGCCTTCCGTGGAATGTTCTTGAAATCCTGGGTGGATGGAAGTGTTAGTGATGGAGCCTGGAGACCTGTGTGTATTCAATATTTTCTGTTAGCTATTAACTTTCAGTGTACTAACAGGTCTAAGTTTGTCTTAAGAATTCTCTTAAACCAAGAAGTTAGAAGTCAGAGTTATATGCCTAGAGGTATATGCTTTGGGCCATACAGACAGATTAAAAATAAAAAAACATACGTTCAGAGATTCTCAAGGAATATATAACAGCCAAGCTTTAGCAATCAAGTCAGGAAAGATGAAAACTGTATCTTTAGCATGTATCCTTCCTTGTTATAGCTACTACTAGGAAACTTTATGAGAAAAAACTGTTGAAACTGATGGAGCAAGGTCCAGAACTGAAGGCACCTGTGCCTCTCCCAGCAATTTCTTCAACTGCTGACAACACCAGACAGAATGGAAATAATGATTCTGACCAGTACAGTGACAATGAAGAAGGTAAGACTTAAGTGGAACTTGCATGTGAACTATTAAAATTGTACATCAGTAATACTTGCAGTAGAAGAAATATCTAAAGAGGGCATGATCTTGCTGTTAGGTGAGGCTTTAAGATACTGCTGTAGACCATGTGAGTCATGTACTTGATCATGCAGTACTAGCACAGTGCCTGTTCTGGGAAAGGAAACTTTTTGCTACTGAACTGTTCCCTTTTGTCCATTTTCCCCAGATTGGAGCCTGTAAATTTGATAGGTAGGAGGACTGCGTGTGAAGTGTTCCAGTGTTCTCTGCACTTCATCTTTAAGTGCAAGTGCAATTTTGTCTTACGGTGCTTACAGTAGTTATCTTTACTATGGGATCGTGTATAAATGCTTGTTTATTAAACTTCTGTACTTTTTAAATGTTGTTTAATGTCTCTCATGTATGACTCAATCCCTTTTATGCTCTATTCCTTATGGACTTAGTTTGGGGTGGGTTGATTGATCGGTCTTGGGTGTGGTTTTTGCAGTTTCAGTATCACATTTATATCAAAAGAAGTATAGGAGTGGGGAAAGTGGAACCTAAAACACATCATCATACATCTTACGAAAAGGAAAAACAGTGTAGGCTTTAAAGAGTGTTCTGAATAGAATGTTAGAAGATGCTTAATTTTGTGGGGTTTGGTTTTGGGAGTGATTCTAAAATTTTTAGGACAGCCAAGAGCCCAGTCACAACTGACAGCTATCTCCTTATACTTACATATGCTTAATCTAACTACCAAACTGTTCAAATACTGGGGAAAAAAAACAAAAACACACCACTACTTCCCCCCCCGCAAAAAAAAGTTTTCTATAAATAAACTTTAAATATGTTGGTGTAATGCTATTAGAATTTTAGAAAGGGGGTGGAAATAATAAATCCTCTTACTGGTAAGATGACTGCTAACCACTCACCCTTCTTCTGCATCAAAAAGAAGCTTTATATAAAAGGACTTATTTTAATGAGGAAACAGCCTAAACAATGTTGAAAAGCTTCAATACCCTTACTACAATCAATAGTATAGTGGTACTTTGGTTAAAGTAATTGCAACTTGATACCAGTTTCTAAATGGAACTGCAGGATTGGTCAAAGCTTATCTGAAATGTAGGATTTTTAGGACAAAACTGAAATACTTGGGTCAGTGTTTTAAAATAATTTTTCAGGTTATTCTTCAAAAGTCTTTGTTCTTCTACATTCAATGGAGAAACTTTATCTCACAACTTTTTAAGGAAATGGTAACTCATAACTATTATGATGCCTCTTAAAATGAATTTTCATTAAAATACAATTAAACTAGTACAACAACCAGTAGTATTATAGAAACTGGTTATATTAAAACCGGTTACAGATCCGAAGACTGAGCTGCGGCTTGAGAAGAGAGAACCATTGAAAGCCAGGACGAAGACTCCAGTAGCACTCAAACAGAGAAGAGTTGTTGAACACAACCAGGTATGTTTAGTTTAGTGGCATCTGGGATGGCTACTGACTGCAGGTGATGTGCCCACTAAACACCTTACCATTTTTAACATAATCACATTTGACTGAGTGGGCTATGCTGTTTTTTAAAAGTTCTTTCAGAAAGCCTGTTCTAATACAGCATGAAAATCTTGTGAATTAACTGTAGCTGCTGTTTTTAGCCTGTCTGATAACATTCAAAATTATGGTCTGCTAAAAGCTGTTTGCCTGACTTGCCAGCTGCTGTAGCACCTCTTAGAGAAAAATAATAGATAATCTTAACATGTTTAGTTTTGGAAACCTGACAGGTTTTTAAGTCAGATGGGCTGATGTCATTCTGTTGGATGTTTGTAAACAACTTAATTCCATAGAAGAAGCAGTTTCTCAAAAAAAAAGTTTGGAAAAAGATTGGGTTTTGTTTTGGGTTTTTGTGTTTGTTTTTTTTAGAAATGTTTTTAAATACATATACATACATCATTTTTCTATCTATCTGATTTGGTATCTATAGATATACGTATGCATTTTAAATACATCTGTTTAATGACTGTGATTTAAATATAATACATGAAGTAATGTACTTCTGTATATGCCTGTACTTATACATGCAGAAGCGTGTGTATGTGTGGACACACATGCACTAGCTATCTATATAATATTTTTTCCTCAACTATACTTGTAGCAGCAGTACAAGAGTAGACAGTAATTTGTTGGAAAGCTTCTGCTAAGAAGAAAAATAATAAATAACAAGTTTAAATCTTGCTTTATGTACCACTTGTCCCTTACTTATAAATATTAGTTCTATTGTCTTGGTAAAAGAGGGATTTTACAGAAGCACCTGAGGTTTTCAAACTGCTGCCTGAATACTGGATTCAGTAGTTGGTGGTTGATCTGTCCTTGTGATGACAGTGTCACTAAATACCCTGTTCCCCAGCTTAGGTTACTTAGGATCTTTACAGTGTTATTCATCTGACCAATGAGTAGTGGAGTCGTGTACAGTAAAGGACTTGTATAGAAAACATTCAGGGACTCAAAATCTGACCTGTTAATAGCTTGTATTTTAGATGTATTTTAGCAGATTAGTGACTTTTCTTACTGCTTTATAGTATGGTAAATGACAGATATATACACACTACCTAACTAGGAAGTACGTATAAACATGCTTTTGCTATGGATGCCTCTTAAAGCAGGTAATACACTGCTATGTGAGCTTGGGTAATACAACACAGTTATGGAGATCCATAATTAGTCCTGCTTATTTTTAGTTGGATTTTTAGGGTACAAGCTGAACAGATTTCACTTCTACAAATCAAAACACACACATAGTTCAACACACAAAATATTCCTTAATTTATTCACGCAACTTATGTTCATGGTCGTCTTTATAATGGGAATCTGAATCTTGAGGTTCTTGTATTTTAAAGGATTACTTTTTTCTAAATTGCTATTCACCCAGAAATCCCTGCCAGCCTCAGTGTAATAGAGCTATCAACAAACAAAGCTTCCTACTCTTCTATGTCAGCTGTCATGCACTGTGTGGCATTGGCTCGAAGATTATGATGCTCTGAAGAGTGGCGGGGCTGAATTGGTTGGTAGTGTGGTGTGAGCAGACTTGTTAGTCACTTCTAGGTCCTGTCCAGCACTAGTCTTAGCCCAGACTACACAGCTGAAAGGATTGTCATTTGGTGCAGAGGGATGTTGCTGTTCTCTTAAGAAAAGAGTGCAAATAGATACTCTTTAAGCAGGCTGGTGCAAAAGAAATTGGGCGTGAGGAGTTTGAGCAGGCTTATGGGTCTTATCAGTCAGTTAGCAGTGGAGGACTAGATGAATTTGAGCTTGGCTGTTTATGCTTAATTGCCTCCTCATAGTGAACTGGAAAAGTTGGAAGAAAACCCTAATTTGAATGCCCCCTTCCAATGAGGTATGTGAATATAGAGTTGGAGTTCAAAACTGAGCCTAATGCCTCATAGTATGTGGCACTGGACAGAAAGAGGCGGGCTAAGCAAATTAAATGTTAAGGAGTCTTAGCAACATAGAACTAGCCTCTCTCGTTGAGACTTTGTATAGTGACATTCTGCATGTGCTGTGTTCTCCTACTCCTCCCTCCATTTTTTTGACTACCTGTGTAGCTGGGCTTCTTAAAAATAAAACATGCAGCATTGCAGCTGCTGGCATAAAAATTTCATGTGGCATACACCCGATAAAAAACTTGGTAAGTGACAGCTGAGGTAAACGCACAATCTATAGCTTCACTGCTTGTGAGTAATATGACAGTTAAAAGCAGAGGCTGAATAGTACTTGTGTACCACACCATTGTAACTTTCTGTGGTTATATACAGGGTATTGGTGTACCTAAACATGAGTATTACATTCTAATAGGGTTTATTTAGTTCCGATATTTGTGGGATAAGCAGACAGGGCCTGCTCAATTGACAGTGAGGATAACTATAACTGTAGACAACTTTTTTTTTTTTTTAATTTCGTCCATTGAATATGCTCTACTGAAGTCTGGATGGGTCTTATGCAGTAGATTCTGGGTTTTTTTCTAGACTTCTCATGCAAGAAAAAGCTTGAAATTTGGTACTTCAAACACATGACTGATGAGCATCTGAAAAACTAAGGAGAGAGGCGGTTATTTAGTAAAGTACTTCTGACTGTTCATTAGAAGATAATTAGTTCCTAGTCAAACAGCCTGGGGTAGGGGAGCTCTCCATTAGTAGGATGAGGGAATTGCCTTACTGCTTTCTTGAGTGGAATGTGTTTGAGTGGAACCACTCTGAAATTAGTGTTTTTCTCTAAACTTCTAAAGAACAACACCTCTCAAATAGAAAGTGTATGAGGGTGAGGTGGGGAGCCACGATTGAAGGTTGCAGGTTAAGCTTTTCTTAACAGGGAAGAGAAGCCAGTGTCTGGTGAATATATAAAGAGGGGTTGGGACATTTTTCATCAGAAGTCTGTTTAAATTGAAAAGAATATTGGAGACTTAGGCTGAAAACTACAATTCTATATGAAACATCTGAATCTGTTTGGACTTTAGGTCTGTACATAAATGTACATAATTTGGTTTTCAAAGTATTTCAGTGACTTTGGAGTAAAGCGAAACACTTGTGCTCCCTCTGCTGGGTATGTAGCAGCTGTAATACAGAACTTAGGTTAAGAATCATAAAGCTGCTCAGCTTCTAGTTTCATTGGAGTGAAACTTTTTCACTTGAAGATACAAGTGGGGAATGGATAAGGGCATTGTTAGACTTTCCCCCCGCCCCGTCCCCTCTCTCAATAAATAAATACTTTCCAGCCTGCCCTCCCCTGTTTTGGGGGCTAATACTGTTCCAGGAAAGTTACTTAATTGACAGTTGCACCAGTCTGTGTAACTTCCATCAGCACTGAGTGTAACTTCCAAAAACTTGGTAATACATCAATGCATGAGGTGTTAATGTGCAAAGATTTCAGTATTAACAAAGTAGTAATTTTTATTTTTATTTTTAAACTTAACCAAATAAGAAGGAAAATATTGTATATAATCTAGAAGAAGCAGGCCCTCATCTCCATTTCCCTCCAGGTCTATGTTTGGAATTAGTTTTGATGAGGATTTTTTCTTTGAGCATAAAACTTGCAATAAGGTATAGGGAATGATCTGTGTCTGTTAATGACTATAAAAGTTTGGCACTTCATATTGTTACTTAGATTTGTAAAGACCTGTGTCAGGCTTGATTGTTTAAACCCACTGTTACGTGAAAACTGTGTGAGTTTCATCTCTGTATGTGGAAACTTTTAAGATTATAAAACATCTCCCCCTACCCGCTGTGGCGGGAGATTCATTCCTGTTGAAATGTAGGTGGCTGTGCCTAAAGCATCCCCATCTCTGCTTGAGAGAATAGATCCCTATCTGGATAGAGAACAAGGTGATGCTTTCTGCTTACGCTCATAGACTCATTTTTTTGTGTGTAGGCAGGTAATGTAATGGGCCTGAAAGCTAGCATATCTGCTGTCCATGACTTGATGTAACTACTCGTAGCATTAGTTATTTCACGCTATTGCAGTGAGCAGATTATCAGTTTTTACTGTTGGGCATTATCTAGTCAGTTCTGTATTTGAAAAATAATGTCCTCTAACGTAAGTATTGTGGTCAACGCTACTAATCTAGCTAGCTATTCATTACTGAATGTATTAGGATGCAATTGGCTTGGGTTTTTTTTCGGATTGTAGACACACTGCTTCTGGAGTATGCATGCTATTCTGGCTTTTGGTTGTGGGTATCCAATGTTGAGAGCTGGCTTTCATGTATTTGATCATGTGTTTGATGCTTGAATAGACCTATTCTCAAGATGGAGTTACTGAGACTGTCTGGACAAGTGGATCTTCAAAAAGTGGACCTCTGCAGGCATTTTCTAGGGAGTCTACAAGAGTGTCAAGAAGAACACCAAGGAAAAGGGTGATGAGAGGCTTATTATAATAGACAAGCTTTTTTTCTCACTCTTAGGGTCCCAGTGGCTATTTTATTCAATTGTTTTCTTTTGTTTGTTTTAAACAAACAGGTGGAAGCTACAGCACAGTTGCCTGTAGATGATGCTGTAATAACAGAGAGTACTCCCATAGCTGAAACTATATTGACTGCAAGCAACGAGACCCTAGTAAATATGCTTAGTAAATATGTTTAATAAATCATGCAAGTGGTATTCTTCTGTAATGTCTTTACTGACAGAATCATTCTGTTTTGAACAGATAGTCTTACTTTCCTTAAAACAGCCTTCTATTCAGTAGTCTTTGAAACCACATACTCAGTATCTGTATTAGTATCTAATGCTGTTCACTTTGAGATGGGACTAGGTAGACACCTAGGTCCCATCTAATGTCTTTCGGGGAGGAGGGTTGAGAAGAACCACTTAAAAGCTCAGATCTTTTCTTAATTTATTTAAGTACATGCAGAATATCTGCTTTTAAGTTTGGCTTTTCTTGTGAACTACATAGCCTTTATGTTTCTCAATGGCTTAAAAGAAACTACTTGGAATGATAAGCAATGTGTTTTCTGTGCTTATTTCAGAGTATCTGTTACATAACCTTCTTGAGTTAACTCGTAACATGCATATATGCAATGCACATAAAGGTTTTGTTGTTTGGTTCTGCCCCCTTCTCCTTTTTATTTTGTATTTTGGCTGATTCTGAGTTTGAACAATTTTGAATCTCGGCAGGTTGTCAATAGGGTGCCTGGAAATTTCAAGCATGCAGCTCCTACACTGTCAATCAGTGAACTCTCAGACATGCCCAGAAGAACACCAAAGAAACCACTGATGGCAGCTGAAGTAAATAAATTAAAACTTAGATTGCTATTGCTTACTCTCTGTGAACAAGATTCTTGTGTGTATGTGCTTACTGGTTAGTACAGAAGGGGTGGAGGATGTCACTGCCCAGGTAGCACTAGTCAAAATAGACTAGCATAAAAGAGAGAATATAAACTTATTTTTATCTTCCCCTTTCAGATTTGGAGTGTGTGTGTGTGGAGATCCTGCTTTTCTTTTTTTTTTTTCCCTCTCCCTAAGCCAAATATGTTTTGGTTTGTTATTTCCCCTTGTGCTGCTATTTTTCTGTACAAAATGTAGATTTTTTTTTTTTTTTTCTTTTAAATCCTTTGAATAACTCAGAGCAAAATTGGGTTATCTACCTTTGGTCTTGTAAATCAGCCTATCCTGAAAAACCACAATGTGTCTTAATTTAGGGAATCAAAGAGTAGGATTACTTTAGACCAAAAACCTGAATTTAAAAAGCATGTGTAGATTCCTGTCAGTTATCAAGAAAGAAAATAATTGTTTTACTGTTAACCTACTCAAGCTGTCAAAATTATATACCTCCTCTTAGAGAACTGTCTAAAGCACTTGCAAGTATATGTAATGTATTAATGTAGTACTGTAATATTGTGGAAATTTACATTACAAGATAATGCTTGGCTGAATTTAAATGGAGTTCATTGCTTCATGTAGTTACTGTAGATAAAACTTGTATTAACACTTGTGAACCCTACTTTACCAGTGGGTCTGAGATTTATGAAGCGGGCTGCTTTATTTGTTTATAATGTGACTGCAATGTAGACTTAGTTGTCAAAAGGAAGGTTGTGGGAAAACTTGATGTTCTATTTCAGACTGCGTAAGTTTTTTTTTCAGTTAGTATTCTACTGTACTGTGGCATTGTTTATTACAGCAAGAAGAGACAGATTGCCCACATCAATGCTTTTTTAATCATGTTGGCCACAACCAATCCTGTGATCTACTCAACACAGCCATGACAGAGGTGATGGTTAAGTTTTTTTGATCATCTGCATCATTGGCTAGCAGGTGTATTATATTTATACAACGTATTCTTTATCTTAAAGGAAACTGAGGAGAGCACTGAATGCTTTAAGACACCAAAAATGACCAGACAGCTGGCACTAACAAAGGTTAAACTAACTTCTAAAACCCAAGAAGTAAACTTCTTGAATGTTACTGGGTGATTCACTCATTCTTACAAATTGCACATGGTTATGGTCACTGAGATAGCCATGCAGCAGCTTTTTGTTTTGCGGTCTGCTAGGCTTATAACTGTTTTTGGTTTCCTAGGTGCTGGAGAGAACTCATACAGAAGAACGAAGAGTAGAAAGGGATATTCTTAAGGAAATGTTCCCTTATGAAGTATCAACACCTACAGGAATTAGGTATTACTAAGGTTTATGGGGGCTTGTTTCTCAGTGCTTGTAAACCTATTTAAGCTGAGAAGTATCTTTTGATTATGTTGCTAGATTTCTGAGGAACAGTTTTTGTACTCTGGCTCAATGACAGCTGAGATGCCCACCTAGCTCTTCTGTTCGATGTACATAGTTTTGTTAGCCAAAACAGTCTCTTCTTGGTGGGAGGACAGGATACTACTATAGTAGGAATTATTACTGGAACTTCTGGACGCTGGAAGTTAAATGGAAAGGGCTTGTCTGTGGTGATGGCTAACAATATTTAAGGTTTTGGCTAGATGCAACTGCTTTAGGCCTGCTGTTAAATTCAGGAAAGATGTCCCAGCATAGATTTGAGCGTTCTTCTTGAGAGCAAAGAAGAATTTTCAAATACCCTATTTTTTCCTTTGACTAGCAGTCCTGTTGTAGTCAAAGATTACTCTTAGGATGAATAAGGATGGCATGTAGGAATGACTATTACATTTTTCTTTGCAACTTTTGTTTTAAACAAAAATTGAAACAACCCTCTGAATAATTAAGCAATTCACAAAATGTTGTCCTGTTTAGAGAATATGAGAAAAAGTTTCCCTATGTTAAGATGTGAAATCAACTCCTGTGTTTCCAACATGTTAATTATAGCTTCAATGTAAACTGCAATTGCATAAAGTCTTACCTTAAGGAGAATACATGGTACCAGTTACTACTACTGTGGTGTATCTGCTCACCAGTCAGCTTTGTTCTCTCTTGTTTTGAGGTCTATCAGTCTAGTTAAATCTATGCCACTTTATAAAAATAAAAATCATGCATGTCTGCTCCTTGTATATAAGGACTTGGCAATGTACGTGGGTTTCTTAACCCTTACTGCTTTGTCTTCTGGCTCTGTGTATTGGCTTAGCCATCAGTAGATATTTTAATGGCCAAGGACAATCTTAGGTTTACAAATCCCAGTGGGGCTGCATAAGTGATCATGAAAGATGCAGATAAAGGGAGACACTTCCTTGAGTTTTATTGCCAGTTATGATCCATTGATTATGTGGATAGGGTGATGTGAAGTGGCATTTGAGGTTTTTTTTAAGGGGTGTTTGTTTGAACACTAAATGATTAACTTTAAAAGTAGTAATGATAGCCATGTTAGCGTTTGAGACAGATATTTCAGGTACTGCATTCAGTAGAAATAATTTTTAGTTCTTCAATTATACTAAGATTTTCCTGTATACCTTAGATTGCTCTTTTAAATATGCAATATTTTAATTTCTTTTTTTTTTTTTAATTCACAGTGCTAGCTGCCGTAGACCGATCAAAGGAGCTGCTAGCCGGCCTATAGAGCACAGTGACTTCAGAATGGAGGAAAGTTTCTCTAAGTATGCTCCAAAATATGGTACCTCAACTGACATCAAGTCAGAGAAACCACCAACAAAAAAAGAACGCTCCATTCCCCTGTGGATAAAAATTCTTCTCTTTGTTGTTGTTTCAGTCTTCTTGTTTTTGGTTTATCAGTCTATGGAAACTAATCAAGGAAATCCTTTCTCTAAATATCTGAATATTGTCTCTCCGGGTGGTGCCAAATGAGTATCTTTCTGAAAGGCACACCCGATTTGATCTCCTGTTTTTAATTGTAGAGAACTCTTCTGCCCTCTCATCGGCTCAAGGACTTCTTACAAATAATGTGATTGGAACCTGATAAATTGGATAAATGGAGCAAGATAATATTAAATGGACATTGGTAACTTTCTGGACTTTGGACTAGTAGGAGATCACTTTGCCATAGGAGTAACATTTTTTTAGATCTTTGAACTTTTTGTAGGCTTTATTTTTTTAATGTGGACATCCTTTAAATTCATTTTTGAGAAACTGTATATTTGTTTTTGCAAGAACTTGGAAGCTGAGAAGGGCAAAAATGTAGTAAAATGTGAAGCTGTGTTTTTAAAGCTTTTCCTTTGTACAGAAAAGAAGTTGTACTTTTGTCTCTATTGCGGAGGAGGATTTTAACACAGGTGATAAAGGGAAATGCATTTTTGTATGCGTTTTTTTAGTAACAATGTAACTGAATTTGATCTCTTTTAGGATGTAGGGAGAGTACAACGACAACCTTTTCTGTAGATTACTGTAACTTTTTAGTAAGTGTAACTGTAAACCTCTTTGCATTTCTGTAAGAGTCTTAGTATTATATTAGTAACTCCGTTTAAGTGTAACATCATTTAAATGTATCCCTTCATTTTAGTGCTTACAGTGTTGTAGGAGCTGAATACAAATTTAATTGGCAAGAGATGTCTTAGAGGAACTTATTTATTAGTAATATGCGTGGAAAATAAAAATTGCATCAGTATAATTTGCTACTAAAATACTTTTTTGGGTCAAGGTTGTTATCTGAAGTAGTCTAAATTCCAGCTTTAGCATTGGTCTTTTTCTCTTTTTTTAAAAAAGCGAAGTCTTTCCAATACAGCTTTATGTGATTATCTTTGAATATTCATGTAGAGAAGTATTCTCAAAGCGTGAAAATTCCAATGAAGTTTTATTCTTGTATGAAGAGGGCATTGCTGCATTTTCTGCTACAGTTTCATCTTCTAAGGTGAGATTTACTACTTTCATGCAGTTGAATATTTTTCTCAGTGGAAGCATGCTGAAACACTCAGTATTGTGTAACTTAGTTGAGCAGGCAGCTGACTTCACTACTACCAATGAAGAGTGATAAGCAACAATTTTTTAAAGTGAATGTATGCATTTTGGTGTGCTTAAATCTGCAGCATACAGATGTTCAGTCTTACTGCTTGGTACAAAATGGCAATAAATCATACTACTTATTCTTAAAGTGCTACTTATAAAAAGCTGAAAACATTAGTCAATAGTATCTTTTTACTCTAGGTACAATTACTGTGTAGACTATAGCTATGGGGAAGCTTTACTTTCTGTGAACTTTGGGACAAACATGGTAATTTGTAGCAAAGCAATAGTTTTTTTTTTTCTGTTAAGATTAATGTTTTTTTCCTTTTACTCTGCTTTTTTGAGTAATCCAAATCGCTAAACTTGTGCCCATCCTATAGAAAATTGTAACATAAGACATTCACTTTTCATGTCAAAATGCAGAAAAATAAAAATGATTTTAATGTGTGTGGATTTTCCTTATCAAAATAAATGCATTGCTGAAAAGCAGCGAAAGCAAGACAACTGATGTATCAGTGGTGTGATTTTGTGCTGCTACAGTCTTCCATGTTTAAAAAAAAAAAAAATCTGATGGTAAAACCGGAACAGTTCATGTCAGCACTTGGTGGGAGGAATATTCATCATACATGCACTATAATAATAGATTTACACCATGATGCTTTAGGCTATGTTAGACCTTTAATTTGGATGGGGGGAGAAGCTAGTGTTCATTTGCGTTTCAAGGAACTTTTTTCACTTTAAATTATTTTTTACCCTACTTTGCTATGTTTTAACATGAAATATGTCTTTCTCTTCTAGTTACATGAAATACTTTCAGTTGACCTCCTTCAGGGATACTATTAGCATCATTAAAAAAAAAACCAAACCCAAACAAACCCCAAACTGAACTGCAATGCAATTAAATGTCGTCATTCTTTCATTTGTGCACTGTTTTGGAGATTCCTCTCAACTTCAGTGTTACTTCACAGAAGGTAAAGACTTTTCTACATAAGTCTCAAAGTAACCTACATGTAGCTCAGTTGTAGTTGGAAGACAGTGCATCTTCAAGAAATGAACGAGCTTCTTATACTTGAGGAACTTAATGGTGTGAGATAGCCCTGAGAGTAATCTCTTCCTTCTTTATTCCCTCTCTTCCTTCCTCCCCCAGCCCCAAATATGGGTTTACCCGCATTCCTAAAGCCATTCACGTTATTTTAAAAGTAACACAGGTAGTAATAGTGCTACTAGCTGAATAGATGTATGTGCTTAAAGCCTTCTAAATACTGCTTGTATAAGTTACACTGAAATATACTGTAGTCTTTGTATCAAAGTGCTGAAGCAATAGGAACTGGTTCTTGTGTTGTGGTTTTTTGAATTTTGTTTTTTTAAATAATCTCACTCTTGTTCCATTAGTTTATCTTGGGTTCTAGACAGAGGCAGGTTAAGCTTTCAGAACCAATCACAAAATAGAGCAATTTTATGGACTAATAGTATCCAAATTCCAGTTGCAAAAATTAGTTGAGTTCTGATGTAGTAAATATTGCTTAAGTCCCTTTTAGGGCAAGGGCTAAAAAGGTCTAGGAAAAAGGCCTGTGTGAGTTAATAGGCATGACAATGTTTTTTGATTTTGGTGGGTTTTGTTCTCATGATTGGTCATTCTGCTTAGAATGCTGTGCTGAAAACATGGCAGATCTTGATTTGCCTGTCTGAATTAGAGCTTTCTAACATAGAGCTTGCACTTTTCCCTTTAAATTGTGTGCTAATCTTTTAACATGAACCCAGTCGCAGGAATCTGGTATCAGGCTGCGAATCACTGGAGGATATCACTTGCAGTGCTGAGACTTAATTTTATGGCATCTGATCCATGGTAAGGTTGTGAGAGCTTACCTAGTGTCTGAGACAAGAAACTCTCAAGGAGGATCTTAAATTTAAATTCTGTGTGTATTTTGAAATCTTGATTTCTATTTAAGTAGGAAAGAGAAGAACTTTTTCTTCTCCTAAGTTTACTTGCTAGCAGTATGCTCAGTATGTCCCTACAGAATGCTTTCAGGTCTCTCCTAGGCTTGATCTATGTGTGTTTTGGTTTGTGTTTCTTGTTGGCATAACTTACGAAAATCTTTATGGTATTAAAATCCTCAGTTCCTGCTAATTACCTTCCCAGATGGTTCTGTGGACAAAATATCTTTAAAAAAAAAAAAAGTGTTAACTCGTTTGTGCAGTTATATCAGAAAAGCTGAGTACAAAAAGAATGCCTTTAAATAATAGAGCTCCAAAAGGAGGCTCTTCAGCAGAAAAAAAAGTATAATTGCAAATGAAGCTTGTAAAATTGTGTGGCATGTCTTGTGTGTGGTATTTTTGGCTTGCTTTGATATGGCTGAAGTTGCATATTGGGCTGAAAAGTTTTTAAAAAACAATTTTAAAAAGTTATATTTGACTGATCAAAATAGAGATGGGTGGGTGGTGATGCATAATTTTAAATCTTGTGTTTACAAACTTTGGCATTTCAGCATAGCCTTCGTTGTCTGTTAATATAGCTTTTACCGTATGTTTGGTAAATCTACCTATGTTTGTCTAAAACTTTCCTATAACTTTTGCTTTTCTTTTTCCGTAGGGAGTATACCAGGCTGCTTTGCACCAGTGCAACAGCAAGCTATGACAGATGTATGCATACATACATGTGTTCATACAGCATAGGATCTACAGGTTAATTCTACTTGTAAAATAGTCCTAAGGTGGCATATACACTTATAAGTAGTATGTATACATGATATCTAAAAGAATAATTCCTCAGATTTTCTGTCCCACCTCACTTTGAAATTTTTTGTCAGCTTTGGTAGTTCGTGGTTAAAAAGTGTATCTGCGTTGCCTTCTTTATTTGTTGCTTAGGAAAAACATGTATTATCAGGGGAGAATTTAGGATTAGAAAAGATTGTCAGATGAGGACACTTATGGTAGTGACTAATAAGAATAGGAGAGGTTTCACTACTTCCTGCCTTCAGAGGATGCGACTACTGTAGTTCAGCCTAGCTAGCTTGGATCCTGTTGAAGAAGATGCTGCAGTGTTAAGGCTTCCCTTGGGCTGTGAAACCTTCTTACAGCTTCAATTGATCTGTTACTGATTCTCTAGAATCATGGTCTAGTAGTTCTAGCATTGATACAATGAATGAGTATGTAAAATATATGCTTACTACAGGAGCAGATGCTTCTTGTGCTAACCTGGTTAACAAAGGTGTGGATGGTTGTTGCACTGTCTCATTGTATATTTTTGAAAACAAGAAGTCACCTGGAGAACAAGCTTATAAGAGCTTTGATTTTACTTACAGGCTTCACCAAAATGTTAGAACTGTGAAAAGTTATTGTAAGACAGGAACTAGTCTACAGTTTCTTGATTGTATGCTGCTTGGAGGCGGGAAGGGATGGAGTGGGTGTATGGTGGGTGTTAATAGTAGGAGAAATGTAATTAGGAAACTTTGGAATTGCCAAACTGACATTTTCCTAAACTCCCAAAATTTGAAAAGCTACTGATTAAAAAGATGGATTTAATTTACAATAGCTCTTTTTACTGTGAATCTGACAGAGGTGGACACCAGAAGGTAACGTCTTTCAAATCTTCATCTATTACTACCTTCAGTGTGTGTCAGAAATCAGATTAATCAAGATGGTTCAAATTACAGGTCATTGCTATTTTATTTTTTCACATCCGGGAAAAGTTGAAGAGATTTTCTATGTAAAATGATATGCACTCAGTAGGAACATATATTATCCCTGTATTTTCACAGGGATATGTTACTCTGCTGTTTAATAGTACTTGTTAATAGTACAGTTGTTAGAAGTTAATTGTCAGCTAAAACCAAAGAAACTGATTGTTCCACAGACTAACTCTAAGCGTCAGTACTAGTTGTGCACACAAATTGCCATTAGATGTGTATAAATATAGTCATATGTTCATCCTTTGTAATTGGAAAGCCCAGAGGTTTTCTGTGTGTTAAAAATCAGAGAAGTCTGCAAGAACTGCAATCATTTATATGTAATTTCAAGATAAGAACCCAAGTCTCAGTCATGGTTAGAGGCTATTAGCTAATTAAAAACAAGCATCGGTGTTTGGCTTTTAGATAAAACATTGCTACCAACAATTGTTTAGATGCAAGTTTGTAGAGCAGAACAAGTAATGGCAAAATGAACAATTCTGGCCTGTCTTCATTGCTGCCAGTGGCAGTGAAGTGAACAGCACTTCAGGCTCTCAGCTGGTTGCTAAATAAAAGTATTTAAAGAATGCAAGTTTGAGCTGTTGTTTTCCTACTCGGCAGCTGGAGTCTAGTTTACTCAAGAGAGACTTAGCCAACCTAGACTTCTTTGACCGTGCTATTAGGCATGTGTCACTTTTGCCTGTGTATGACAGTCTGCCTGGATCAACTTTGTTGTGAAATACAGCAACTAGAGCCAAGTCTTAAGGTTGGTTTGGCAGGTCATCCTCCGGGGAAGTTCGATAGGAGCTGCTGAGCTGACTGAAGGAGTGTTTCTTCAGTGTGGTGGTGCAGGTGTGCTAGCAGTTGCATTATGGCTCTGTGCCCAGAAGTAATAGCTGGGATATTCAGTATGTGCTTCCTGCTTTGCTGTCTTATGTGTTTGTGGTGTTAAGGAGCACTATAATGGAAGGGATGTGATCAAGATGGTGAAAACTTGAGTTCTTACCTCTTCAGTAACTGGAGAGCTGAACTGCGCTGCACCAGTTTTGTACTATGTAAATCCACTAAAATGAGTGAAATTACACTGTATTAGCAAAGGCATAGTTTAAGGTAGTTAAGGCCAAGCATGGGTGCTGTGTTAAATAACATTCTACTTTTAACAAACAAGTAACTAGCAATTAGTCTGTAAGCAGCTGCAGCTGTTGTAGCTTGTCCTCCAAAGGTGAAATGCAGCTGTAGAGGCTGCAGCCAGGCCTACCTCCTGACCATGCTTGGTCTTAAACTGTGCTGCGGCAGCCTGGTGAGAGGGGTGAACCTTTCGTTATGGGAGTGGAGTCCTGCGTTTTCCAGACTGTGAATAGAAAGTATTACTAGATGCTAGTAGACAGAACTGGAACCTGGGAGCAATACTGAGGACTTTAAAGCTTTAAACCCATCTTAAAAACGGGCTGTGATTCGAACTGCGGTAGAACATGAAATCAAGGCTAGGCTGCCGGTGCCCGAAGCAGGCTGCTGTCACAGGGGAAAGGTGCCTGTAGAGCAGGAGTTTGGGAGTGTCTCTGGTTTGACATTGCCCGGGGCTGTCACACAGCTGCCTGAGGGCTGTGGGAAGGACGCAGACTAATTGGTAAGCACCCAGAGACGGGCAGTAAGAAGGCAGGACC
>NW_009187203.1:0-10369 GCF_000690835.1 Fulmarus glacialis
GCTGCCTGCCAGATTAAACCACGACACATACACAATGTTAAACTGTTCATGGTTAGGCCTCTGATGAAGGGCTCAGTCATGATAGTATTTATTTAAAGGGTTGGCTGGTGTAGTTCTTCATGGACATAATGGAAAACCAAAGCATTTGTTTTGTTTGGGCAAGTTTTGCTTCCAGCATATTTCAGTAAAAGGCAAGTCGACTTCTTTTTGCTGCATCTGTTCTGTGAAATGACAGACATCTCTTCTGGCAAAAAAGTCTTGCAGTAATTTGTCTGACTATCACCAGACAGGTAAATAAAGCTTGAAAAGCAGATGTTTCAAAGAACAAATTTAAGCAACACCAGACAATGTGATATACATTTAACTGTGCTTTTTGGCTTCTACAGATTTTCTTTTAATAACTAGAAAATAAATTCTGTAAAAAAACCAGTGCTTAAAAGAAAACTTTGCAAGAAGATTTCACATACACTATTTTCTTCTATGTTCCCTTAAAAATGTTAACAGTACAGAAAATTAGTCAATGAACTATAAATTCCTGTCATAAGATGCTAAAGTGGAATTGTTTAAACTGAATAGTTGTGGACACGAATGAGTAACATACCCTGTCAACTAAATGTAAATATGCTTAAAAACATTATGTTCTGATCAACTGCTGTGTCAGAAGTACATACCTCTGAAGAGATGCAAGATGAGAGAGAGATTTTAACTGAGTGTCTGTATTCTATTGAACATATGGTCAGGGATCAAACTAATCATTACAGAAAACAGCAGAACATGTTAGTGACACCATGTCTTTCATATATGATGTATACAAATACAGCGTTCCAGTTCATTCATAGATGAAGTGTTCTTGAGGAACTACCACGTGAAAGTAGGTTTTATCTCGTCAGGAAAGAGAGATTTTAACTGAGTGTCTGTATTCTATTGAACATATGGTCAGGGATCAAACTAATCATTACAGAAAACAGCAGAACATGTTAGTGACACCATGTCTTTCATATATGATGTATACAAATACAGCGTTCCAGTTCATTCATAGATGAAGTGTTCTTGAGGAACTACCACGTGAAAGTAGGTTTTATCTCGTCAGGAATAGCCAAATCATACCATTGCTGGTCAGCGTACACTTGCTCATGCATGAAAGGGAGATGAGACAAGGGATGTGTCACTGCATCTGTCTTCTGAGTTATTTGCCCAGAAGGAATTTGCCTTTCTAGGGACACCTAGTCAACAGAGGACAAGGCCAAAGAAGAGGCAATCTGATACTCAGTGCACGATGTTAGGCAGTCAGCTATAGAAGAGGAGGTCAAGGCCGAATTAGGCATTTCAAGCTGTGCTTTGGGTACAGTAACTCACGTGTTCACTCTACCTATGCTCTAAGCCAGTTCCATTCAAAAGCGGTGTTTTCTTAAATCAAGGTCACAAAACCCTACCTCTCAGATAACATGACTATCGGCTTCTGGGGACTTGACTTCATTTCTGTCTCATAGTGTGAAGGTGGTCATGGCCATGGCATGTAATTTTATTGTGGTGATGTCCTTATGATTTTCAGGGGGTTTCACCCTCTTTCATGCATGCCAGAATTGTATTTATTTTAATATTCCCTGTTAACCTTTACACCCCTAGTGAGACATAATGATTCTGCTCCTCTTCATGTTGCATCTTGAATAAAATGGTCTGTGGCTAGTACAATTTGACTTGAATTCAGTGTTTTCAAGTGTGTATTTAGCATTCTTGAGGTAAAACAAATCGATTGGACCCTCAGGCAACTTAGGGCTAGACACACCTACTTTGTGAATTTAAAACAACTCTATGGCGCAGGCAGCTACACGGATGATCAGCTCAGCCAAAACAGTGCTGCCTCTTAGGCATGGACAATACAGCATATTAGTTATCCAAGAATGTGTTCGTCAGGGACACATTTATCTCGCTGTCCTTTAACTGGCTTAAGCCACGCTTTTGTGAACTCTTCATGACTTTGTTGCTCAAATTTGACCCAAGATGTATTAAAGATACTTAAGATGCATTTGGTCCTCATCCTGAGTACACAGTAACATTGAATAGAAAAAAATGCAAGAAGTCTCGTGGAACCTACTTTTGGGACAAGGAAAACTTCTTCATTTCCAAAGCAATAGCAGGAAGTAACAACAACGCAATAGCAAGGCAATAACAGGATTTATGCAGATCCTTGTGGCACTGAGGAAGTTGTTTTAAATGACAGTTTTGCTGAAGCTGCATGAGCATCTTTCATGAAAAAGTATCAGAGAAGAAGGATGGTGCTAGAGCTGTTGGAAGGCTGGAGACTGAGAAAACTGTGTGGAAGCACACTCCTAAATATAGTTGGGATACTATATCATTAGCAGATTTTCTGAGAAATTTTCTTTTCCTTGAAGTCAAATTACCAAAGAGGAAGGGACTGGGGGGAGCAGGAGGAAAAGAGAGATGGCTGATGCACTCCAGAATGTTTTCCCACAGAATTTGGGGGTGGAGGAAAATTTCAAATCAGAATTTTTGGAGCAGGATTTTATCTCCCCAGGCGTGTGGAGAAGATTTGGACCATATATGTAGTTGTCAGATTGTTGGATGAGTGCTTCCATGTGGTAGTCCCATCAGAGCCCTTGCCGTGTTTGGGGCCTACCGTGTATGCTGAAAGATGCGTGCTCACCGTTATTACATGGAGATAAGCTGCAGTATATTTTTATCTACGAAAGGTTTTGTGCATTGAATATCAAGTCTGACAGGCAGAGAAGCAATTTCTGTGGTTGCTGATTCTTACTCCCTGCTATTACAGAGAAACAACACCATCCAGAGTTTTACTTGCATAACAATTTCTCTAGTGAGTAAAGAGATACAAGAGATTTCAAACGAGTTGACCTTGCTACAAATAAACCTAGCTATACCTGAGAAAAACAGAACTACACTAGTTTTGTCAAGCTGGCCATAAAACTGAAATCCTCAGACTGAAAATACTGCAATTGCCAGAGAATGCTGAAATGTCAGCTCATTTCTTTGCAAATCTAACCTCTCAGTAATTGTAAACATAATTTGATGGAAAGTCCATTGGAACAGTTTGCTGATCTTTGACATTCTTATTATGTATAATGCTTTGTAAAACATTATCTGAAATAATCTAGTATGGAATTTTTTTATCAGAATGGCTGCTGTGACCCTGGTTTTGAGATAAAGAAAAAAATTTATTTCAAGAAAAAAAAAATTATTAGAGGAAGACAAGGCCCTTTATATCACATAGAGTTTTCTTCTGCCAACATACAGCTGCTTTCTGCGGTATAATTTCTAAGGTTTTATGTGAACTCCTGCTCCCTGATTCAAGTGTGTCCATTACTAGAAGGTAGGAAAAAAGTAATTGGAGAGCCTGTTGAATTTTTGACAGCATGGATATAACAGTGATGGCAACAATGTACGACAACACAGAAAGAACAGTACATCTTAAAGCAACAGTAGGATCTTAGCATCCATCTGCAGGATGCAGAACTCTGTTCATTTTAAGATGCAGAAATCTGGAAAACCTCTTTATTTTTTTTCATGTATTCTTTGTTTTGGTGGCTTATGACCCATTTCCTAGAATTGTAGATTAATATAAGTTGTAAGAAACCTCTGGAAATCATCTGGTCCAAGCCCAGCTTAGAGCAGGGCCACTGTACATCAGGTTGCTCAGGGCCTCATTCAGGTGAGTTTTATATATGTCCAAGGATGGAGAATCCACAGCATTTCCGGGTAACCTGTTCCAGTGTTTGACCATCCTTGTGGTGAAAAAAAATTTTGTATTATCTAGTTTGCATTCCTGATGTTCCAGCTTGTGTCCATTGCCCCTCATCTCTGCACACCTCTAATAAGAGTCTGGCTCAATCGTCTCTTCTCGTTCCCATGTAGTAGCTGAAGATAGCAATAATGTTTCCTCCTTTAGCTCTCTTTTCCTAAGACTGAAATAAAAGTAAGTCTCTCAGCATCTCCTCATACATTATGTGCTCCAGCTCCCAGCCACCTTGGTGACCCTTACTGTCTGTGAGTGCGGGCAGCCACTAACTAGCTGACCTCTGCAGGGTATGTATTTGCTGCTCTCTCTTATTTTTGTGTATCATTCACCAGGATTGTCATGCTTAACATATGTGAAATATATTAAATTATGACTTATATTTGCAGAGCCATGGCAACTTTTGGAACAATACTAGTTTATAGTACCGTGAAGATTTAACCGCTTATACCCTATGGCAGCAATGAAAGGCACAAATGTCCCTTGAAATATCTAACATGTTCATGTGGTCGAGCACTTACTGAAGTTATTAAGAGAAATTGCTGTACGTGTACACACATTATTTTAAAACAATAACATTTTATGGCTCTTTTATTGTGATTGTTGTGATTGCTTTTGTTGCTCAGTTGTCATGAGAATGGTAGGATTACCTTGTAATACCATTCACTGAAACCTTGACAGATAGATGCAGGTTTGCTTGCTTCATGTAATTTTAAAGTTCCAAACTGTATTGTTGCATTTGATTAACATATAGATAAAGGAACTAACCTTTAAATGCTCCCCTGAGATTTTAGAAAGTTAGTTTAACTAAATATAAAGAAGTTTAAATCATAATTTTCTAAGTTTAATTGTAATGCATAAATTATTAGCACTTGTGAGAAAGTAGACATTACTGGGATGAAAAAGAAAACTGAAACCAGGAGACTATAGGTGTTCATTTTTTAAACATTAATTCTCTGCTACCTTCTTGTATCAGCTGTCCTACATCTTCAATGATTCTATGATTAAAATGGAACAACTTTTCCTGTTAAATTCTAGGTTATTTATGAACCCAAGGGTTCATGTCGACCTGTTTAACAATATTTAACAACATCCCTAATATTTCTCTGTTTGTTTCCATAATCTGGAAGTAGAGTCATCCTATTTCTGTCTTATTCCCATATTTCTGTTTATTTTTGTCTTCATCAATTACCTGGTGTGAATTACTTTTAGTAATGTAGCTGCGTAAGGCTATCTTGTTCAGTCTTATCTCTTGGAAATAAAGGCATCCAGCTATTAATTTCTTCATTATGCAGACACATAATAATAGATGCTCAGTTTCCTTTTGTCCAAATATCAAAAAAATATATCCAACAAAAGCTTAGTAAAAATTAAACCCACAAAAGTCAATTTCAAATGTTTTTAAATACTATTATATAGAATATTGTTTGTAAGGACAGGTAAAGTACCTGCCTTACCCCTACTACTGTGGTATCCCAAAATCATTCATTGTTCGATGAGTCATTCTATGAGTCAAGATCATTCATTGTTGATGATCATTCAATTTATTTTAGGGGAACTGAGGCACAGATAAACACTTTGCCAAAGTGCACACCCAGGTATTTGTTGCATGGCAAGGATTTAAACCTGATTTTCCATGCTTATGCCTGGAAAAACTAACCTTCCTCTCAAAGGGTGTCACCAGCATAGTGTCCTGGAGGGACACCTCACCGACCTCTAGGCCTTACGTGTTGCTGTGAGCAGATGAAGCCGTTGCTAGGCAGAGCAAGTGTACATTTTTATCATTTTGCTGGACTGTAAGGTGTAAAAAAACCCTTTCCACCTTAAGTACTGAAATAGAATTTGCAGGAACAGGCCACGTGCTGCCTCCTTGGACCAGGTGACAAGAGCAGTGCTTTGATGAGAGGCTGCTACCAGCGAGGGGGACTCTCTGATTATTCACTGCCCAGCGTTGCGGGCTCGCTGCTGCTTCTGGCACCAGACCCAGACATGCTGGTGTCGGAGAGAAGCTGTCGCAATGGGCTCTGAATTCATGAATCTCACCTCCGCAGGACAAGAAGCAGCTTGCTAGAGATTTCCAGAGGGCAAGGAAGGCTAAAAACACTGCTTCTCACAGCAAAAGGAGTCCTAGCTCCTTCTTTCTTTTATCTGCGTCTCCTTTGGTAGCCAGTGTCTTGTAAACTGAAGCTGGGATCTAACACTCCAGTTCCAACTCAAAAAAAAACATTTAATCCTGTTTTAAGTCCCATTTGTTGCATACTTACTTGTTTTACTGGATTAAGGGCTGTAACACCAGAAAACTTGAAATATCCACATTTGGCTTCGTATGCTCAACCTTTCAGAAAGAATCTCTGTTCTTCAGCTGAATGTAGTATCTACTGGCTTCATATTGGGAATTATATTGTTATAGATGGTAATGAGATAGTCATAACTAAAATTTTGCTGACTAACAAAACCTTCTGCATTGAACAGAATGTCATAATGATTGGAATCACATTTTTTGAGTGCGTCTTTATTTTTAAGCACACAGAATACTTCAGAGAGAAACGTTATGGCCCTTACATGGCTATAATGTAAAGGGGACAGACTTACTAGGAAGGAAGGGAAGAAGGAAAGAGATAAAGAAAAGGTGCTCAGCAGCGGCATTTGGAAGAGTCGCGTTAATTCCAGCTTTGTTTGGAACGTTGTTTTTTGCTTTCACATTTTGTGTTCATGCTTTTCTAAAGAGAGGACTAAGTTTTTAGAGGCCTTTGAAGAGGGGATGTCATTTAATGAACGACTTCAGTTAAATAAGAGTGGATGCCAAGTGATGTAGGCTAATGAGACAATTTACGGTGAAGGGATTATATGGAAAATGTCATGCAGTTAAAACAGAATAGGGAAACGAAGCAAATAAAACTGAATCTAAGAGTTGAAATTGAATAGGGAAAGGGAGAGAAAATTACTTGTTGGACTGATCAAATAGGAGATGAGCAGAATATTTCTAGAGCAAAAAATGCTATGAGATGTTTCCCAGGCTCATGAATGCTTCCAAGAACTTTTTCCAGACCAAAGGCTAGAAGGAAACCAATGTTAACCATTGCATTGCAAAGATGCTGTCCTTTTAAGAGCTGTAGAGCAACAAGGGCTTTCTGCTGGGCTTTACAAGAATTTAAAGGGTCAAAGCTCTCCTTGCTGGGCAGCACCTTGATTTACACGGTGAACTGATACACCTTCTGGGCAGAATGAATGTCCAACAAGAAGGACAAATGTGATACTGTAGTCCAGAAATATCCATAGTTTGTCTAAGGGAGGAGATTTGTCTTTTTTTTAAAAAGAAGCACTGGTATTTTCAATTTTGAATTAATTTTGTTGTTCTTCTGTGAGTTGTAAACCTCAAGGAGCTGTAAGAAAGAACAGCCCTTCTAACCATAATCAGTTGCTCTTTGAATATCCACACACATTTTTCCCCAGCCTTTTTTTCTTACCATAAGTTTTTTAAAAGACCTTTAGTAATGTAGTAAATTTTGACTCTTCACACGTTGCAATGGCCACGGCAAGGAGAGGTGTAAAGTAAATGGAGAAATCGCAGAATCATCTTCTGTATTTCCCCTGAAATTTCTATTGTTTCTTTTTTGGGTAGCTGGTTGGGATTTTTCTTTAATGAAAGGCCCTGAATCTCTGAATTTCTGTTCAGAGAGAGGCCTGCATTTTTTCAGCAGATAGAGTATAATTTGAAACTATCGACATATTTTGCAGGACTTTTCTGATTTTTAAAGTTCTCCTCAAGAACTCTGCCAGCACACCACTTACACTTATTTCCCCAGTGTTAGACTTTTTACAGGTTTCCAGCATCAGGAACAGTCTCAGGCTACTATTAAATTGGGTTTGCCATCTTCAAATAGTGTGAGCACAATAGGCATTTAGTAAAATAAACATGACCCCATTATTTCTTAATGCCTTGCTTAACAACTTTAAGATTAGACCTAGTGTCCCATACTCCCAGTAGGCAGCACTTAAGCAGTGAGTAATATTTCTGTCTGCTGTAGTCAAATAATCCCAAACGTAAGTAATTTACAGGATGGCATTAGGGACTGTTACAAGAGACATATTGTAATATGTCACTGAAAATCAGCCTGCCTCTGCATGTTTGATCAACAGCCAGATGGAGGCTTTTATCACATTTATTTAGTCTGAAATATACATAGTAATTACAGTGGACCTTTGATTTTTTTCAGTCCTCATTGCTGTCTCAAGAGAAAGTAGGAAATGAATCTGTCAGTTGCAAACTGGTGTGGATGTGACCCCCTTGGTAGAATCGGGATGTATTGCAGCTAGCGATGTTGACAATAGAGATCATGAGTGCTGCTGGAAATGAATGCGTGCTGCCAAGTTAAAAAAAAAAGGGCGATAAACCAAAAAATGTAGCTTTATTTTTTTATGAATACAAAAAGCCTTTAGGAAAGCAAAGATCAACCTTATTCTTCACAAATCCATTACCAATCAATGGCATTAAAAGCAAACAGTCTCTTACTAATAGCTGGATGGTATTTAACTTTGGCATCTGAAAACAACAAAGTCTTAATGTTCCCAGAGGAGAATTTGGTTAAGATATTGAATTCCATCAAGCATGTCGTTATTAAATGGGGAAAATATTGTTGTTTCCATTAGTACAGAGTCGGCATAAAGAATGGATAGTGTTCAATTAAACCACAGGCAAAAATTCAAACACATTGAAGGTAGTTTTATTGCTTGGACAGAAACTTCACTAATGGATATTGCCATTGTTCCAAAGAATTTACATAAGAATTTATGCCCTAATTAAAACAGCTATAAAAGATGCCTCACATATTAACAGGGGTGCTCACCTTCCAATCAATAATTTACTCTTCTTTTCTGTAACTCTGTGCATTACAACAGACTGTCTCTGCTAATGTCTCTCACATTTCTGTTTCTGAGATGAGCTGGGTCAGTCAACAACCTCTTTTGGATCGGTTACCCTAACCGCAAGTATGCCTGGCTAGTCTTCTAGAGATATATTGACAGATAAAATATGCTATTAACTGCCAAAGAGGAAATTCTGTTACAATTACTCATACTGAGTAGTCCCACGACAGATTAAATTGCTATTCAGCATGAGTAAGGTGTCAGATTCTGGCTGTAAGTGGCTGGTTTACTGGGGTGTTTCGATGTCATTATAGGCTTATAATTATTCTAATCTGATTTGGTAAGAAAAAATTAGTATGACAAGCATAAAGAATTCATTTGAACAATAGGTTTTCTTCCACCACAGAGTAAGTTTTAATTAGAGCTGTTCTTCAATTAAATTAACACTGCCCTTCTTGGTTTTAAAACTCTCATGAACATATTCAGTACAATGCACCTTGTGCAGCTGTGAATCTGTTCATGCCTCTCCGATCCTTATACAACCATACATGTTCTCAGCTAACTTTATGTCTGTGGCTCTGCTTTACTGGTGAGAAAGCCTTCTCCCTAGCTTCTGCCATCGGGAAGAGCTTTGTCTCTATCTCTACACTTCACTGAACCTCTCCATTTGTTTCATACCATTTCTCAGCTGAAAGCATGTCTTTCTTGCACGGCTTACTTGAGGTAGTATTTATTATTTAAGCTCTGCGGTGGTACTGATTAGCTCTGAGAAGCAATATCTGTGAGGGAGTTTGTATAACAGATAGCGTAAAAACAAAGTGGCAAAAAAGTGGAAACATTTATACAACTTTCTAGTAGGCTTAAGCTATTGGGACTTTCTTAAGGTTAGCAGAATAACTTTCTTAAATGCTTTGAGCGATTATTCTCTTAGCAATCTCACCATAGTTCATGACATGTAGCTATGGTGATAATGTGTTGCTTTCTCATAGTATGTGAAAGACAAGACTGCCAGAGACCACCCGAGTACCTGGCCCCAACCCCTGCGATGGCAGGCAGCAAGAGATGCCTATGCTCAGAAAACTCTGCTGAGCACATGCTCCACGCTCCCTTCCCACACAGTCATGTTCATACTCTATCTAGCAAGCCAAAGGAAGTGACCAATAGCCACAACTATAAGGTACTACGAGGAAGGGAGCAGAAGAGTACACTGGCATCTCCAGTCTCTGTGTTAATTAGAGAATGGTTCATTATTTGTATAGATAATTGACTTCTGATGACAGGAAAAGGAGTTGTGCGCGCACACACACGCCTACTCCAGCTGGTGCCTGTCCTTTTTTTGATAAAGAAAACCAAGAAGAGCAGGGATCCTCCTATATTTATTGATGGAAAGTCATCAGAGGAAAGATGACACTTATGAAATGTGGTTTTTCTCGTGAAGTAGGAAGTCATGCATCTTGATTTTCTAGGTTGGGATGGGTTCTTCCTTTTTTTTTTTTTTTTTTGGAAGTATCTAATAGGCTGAAGTTTGAAAACTTCAATGTGCTGTCTTTTGTTTTCTGCAATGGAGGCACTGACCATTCTGGAACTTCACAAGAAGATGAAAATTAAAATGTTGGAAGCAGAGTTAAGGCATCACCTGCCTGTTGCTGCAGCCCACAGTCAATTCATTTAGGGAGAGAAACTTAACGGGGAAATTCTACAGTCATGTGCCAGTTGTCTCTTTCCCTGGAG
>NW_009187203.1:10400-26273 GCF_000690835.1 Fulmarus glacialis
TCCCGTTTCAGTAGGCAGAAGTTATAGCTGGACAGGCTGCAAGTGTTTCTTCAAACCCTGAATTGACTTAATTACCCTCTACAGAAAATAGGATGAAGGCAAAAATTTGCAGATTTTAGTTCTTTTTTCCCAAGACAAAGTCTGAAGCAATTAATGAATTTATTGACAGACAAAAATATAGTGTTGTCAATAAGAGAAGTCTTTTATGCGCTCTAATTAGAGCAACTGTTCCCTTCAGGAAACTGGAGCTTTTAAAGCAGTACTAAGAAAAAAAAAAGAAAAGAAAAGAAAAAAAACCTTTAAAAAAACCCGTGTCAATGACACAAGGCACAAGATCTGGAACAAGGCTCTAAGGACGCTGAAATATATTGTTAAACTTTTCATCTTAATGTTGTAGGTATACAGCTCTCTTATTACCATTGCAAAAAATACATTTACAAAATAAATAAGTATGGGTAATGCTTTTATTTACTTTTGACAAGGGCCACCTACTTACAAATACACATCAGAAGACATCTGGGTTTTTCTCTCCACTGAAAGAAGTCTTAGATTCACGAGAACAGCATGAACTCTTCAAAAGGAGCTGTAGGATCAGCTGCTGAAACATTAGTGTGGGACTTTTATCCTTCTGAGATGTGGGCTCTTCTTAATAGGAATGTATATATAATTCAGTACTGTGAAAAAAAACACTTAGAGGCAAAATGGGCCAAATGTGCTACTGCAGTAACACGGGAAGAAAAGGCAATCAATTCCTTTGAAGGTTTACAAGTAAACTTTTTTCTGCCTGTCTTCTCTATGGTTGATGATGTTCTACTATTAAAATAGCAGTTTATATATGCTGTATATTAGTAAGCTGTTTTGTTCTTCTTTGCTTCAGGCACTGAAGGAAAAAGAAGCTTGTCACATATTTTAAGTTCAGAATTGGTTAATAACAAAACACATTTTCAACGAATTTCACAACCAGCCCCTTTGGGCAGCTACTTTTTGCAATTTAAATGAAGGTGCAGAAACTTTCTTTTCCCCCTTAACAATACTTTCACAAGTTTTACGTACATTTATTTTAGTGGTTAGCAGTATATTACAAAATGAGATTAAAAGTACCTGTTTCAGCACTGCAGGCCAGGCAAGGGAAATTGAACTCTGGGGTGCCCAAACTAAGATGCTAAAATGGGTAAATTCTACTTACCAGCATTTATCACAGACAGCACTACTGCCGCTTTTCCTAAAGCAAATACCTTGTCAGCTCTCACTCCAGTCCTACCTCCTATCAAATTGTGAGTAAATTCCTATTTTAGTCTTTTTTTCTAGTGATGTTAGACAAATCATTGAGGGTTTTTTGTTTGGGTTTTGGTTGTTTTTTTTTTTAATTTTTAACTTTTTTCCAAAGCTTACATTTCTGAGACTGCTAAAAAATATATGGACCCTATGGCTAAATCTGGAAATGATATTAGCCTAAATACATTTTAAAACCCAAGTTTGTTCCATAAGTGGCAGAAAGAAATCTTCTCTGGTTTCCAATGAGATTGTGCCTCGTGGATGACTGCCTTTTTAATTGAATTATACAAATATTGCAGTGTGAGCTGGCCCATTATGAGACAAGAAGGAAGAGAAGCAGGAAGAGTGGGTATGGGGGGAAGAGGAAAAAGGTGAGGTGGAAAGGGCTCAGATGTTATAAATGCCACCTAACCATGTGAAAAGCTTCAAACAGGATCTGTGCCGTGTTGGACACCAAAGTACGCGTAATGGAGAGAAACCTCTAATGAAAAATTGATTCTTGGACACAGATTTTGACTGAAGCTTTTGTCTCTGTTAGGGTTTTTCTAAAGGCATCCTTCCTATATCTAATAAGGTCTGAGCTCCTAAAGCAACCGGTCCTCTCAGGTTAGTTATAGGAAAACAATAATCTTGAGATCTTTACTGCCTATTAAAACTCATTGTAATGGATCCATGGTTCTTAAGTAATTTGGACAGAGTGAAAGAGCATGATCACGCAAGCTATCTCTCCTTAGGAAATGAAGCTGAAATGCAGAGAAATTTCAATGGGTAATATTTCTAATTTAACTTACATTCACTAGTGGACTTCACAAAATCCAAAACTACTTGCTTCCCATAGTTTTTGCAGTTCGCTCTCCTCTGGCTAAGGCACTTAAAAGTGGTGCAGGTTTAGATGTCTCATGATTTGTGGTTCCTTGCTAGATTTTCTCCAGAGACGTTCACTGGCTCCCACCACTCATTTGCACCCCGCCCTCATCTGCAACAATTTAACAGCCCTTCAAATATGACAGAGCAATTTATTTAATTTTTGTGCTTTTTGGGTTTCCCCGCCCTAAAATGCACATTGCTTTACTGATCTGATTTTGAGCCAGGCCCTTCAAACAATTACTTTTGCAAAAGTATGAAGTACTGGCAAGTTGTACTGGGGGTGATAACAAGTCCCTGAATATGGGGAAAGAAGCAGGAGTCACCTGAAGAGATTTTTCTGCCACATAGATTGTAACATGGAGCCATGCCCCAGGATCCCTTGCTGGAGCAGTTCTACTTTGCCTCAGCAATTGATTATTCATGAAATCAGTAAAAGTGACTGTAGGCTGGTGGTTTCAGTACTTCTCTGAGAAATGGGACATCCCTGTTCTTTTCCCAGCCTTAAGGAACAGTAATTTATGAATAATACATCTGCTTAATATGTCTTCATTTTGTGAATGCTATTTAAGCTCCACAGCAAATTAAGACCTTTATTTCCAATTTTTCTTTTATTATAAATGGTCAAAACAAATTATTATTTTGGATGCCTCAAACCTGGGTACATCTCATGCTCAGAATGATTTTTAAAACTTCAGCACCTAAGCCAAAAATACGCATTAATAAACACATTAATAAATACACATTAATAAAAAACACATTAATAAAGTTCTGCAGTAAAGGGCGCTACTTGAGCATATATTCCCCAAAATATGCCATTTCAGCATTCACAAATGTGCTTGTTCTCCTTTTGCTCGGAAAGGGTTATCTGACCCTTTCCTGCAGCCTGCTCAGTCAAGTCAATTATGCATAAATAAGAAGGAAACTTATGCAGGAAGAAAATGAAATTAGATGAATAATTAACATATACTTTATGCAAAAGCATGAAAAACGCTTCCAAAATTTCTCTGCTTAACTAACATGTGAATTCATATAAAAATATTCTACATTGAAACTTTGTCAACAGGTCATGAAAAGCACCTATCTACTTATTTAATAGGTCTAAGATTTATGTGATGTGTTTCACTTCTTAATGAATGACATTTTTTTTTCCTTAGTCATTTTAAGTGTGCTATTTCTGTAGGTTTGTGAACAAACAGTAACAGGCAAATCCCAGAAGTTGAAAATGGGTGCAACTTCACAGCATCAGCAATCAGTATTTTGAAGAAGCTTCCTAAATTTAGGACAAAAACAAATACAAGAGAATTATGAGCTTTTGTGTCATTATTTTGCGATAAGATTTCCTTAGTCTCATCAAAGGATGAAATAAACAGAAAAAGATCTGATCTTTGAAGAAGATCTATTCTGATTACAGAATTTTTATTTCACTGTTTCAGGCCATGACTACTGTAGCTGCCTGTGCTCATGCAGTAAAAAACAATCTGTATTTAAAACAGGAACAGAATAATCTAATTTTTTTTTTTTATGGTGACAGCTGGATTATAAGTATTTATTGCACAGTTGCATACTTAAGATTTCATTTGCTGGAGTTATGTGTGTGGCAGGGTAGGATTTACCTGGTAAAGCCCATGAAGCTTATAATGGGAATCTAAAAATAATCTGAATACTGTTCTATTTTTCAGAAAGCAAACTGCGGAGTGGTCAGCACCCAAATACACACTTAGCACTTTTAGGAACTTTAATGGGAGTTGCTAATACAAATGCCCAGAACGCTTGGATAATTACACATATGCACTGTATAAATACCTAAAATACGAAATGGCATAGTTTCCAAACCCCTGTGTTTCTATCTTTCAGATACTGTTCAGGCACATCTTGACATAGTAATTATTTATACGATGATAGATAGCCCCAGATCTATAATTCACTCATGGGGCTTAGGTCATTTCATAAAAGGCAAAAGTATAGTGCATTACTCTGTATGCATAATGTAGAGCATATTTATATTTAATGCTAACAGTATTTTTCTATGAGGAGAACATTTCTATGAGGTGCACTTCCTGTTCAGAATACTGTTTATGTTGTACAGATTTTCATTTTGAAATGAAAGAATGCTCGTTTCCCAAGAGAATGTTGGCCACTTTTGAGGATCTTTCTTTATTTCCTTCCCTTCCATCTCTTCCTTCTTCTCCTTCTTTCCTTTTTTCTTTTTAACAAATAAATTGTTCTCTGGTAACGTAATGGTAATAGGTCATGTACAAGTTTTTTTGTGGACAAACTTGTCTAGCAATACTTATCAGTATAATCTGGCTTTGATACCAAGGTTAAGAGATTATAGAAGAAATACAATACTACCTTTGTCTTCCAATGAATACTTAAATTAATTTTCAAGTTGAAAATTTCAACCTATAGCAGCAGTAGAATCTCATTAATCCACACTAATAGGTGGGAACCTTATATTTATGCTGGCTTTAGGTCACTTCATGTAGTCACAGCAGGTATGTCAGAGGAGGAGTGAGTAGCTATATATAGGAAACTACCTGAGGATGAAAACACAGAGGCATATTCATCTCAGTGTATTGTGAGGATTTTTATCTATAATGTTTATTAAAGCTCACAGAGAAGATACGTTGTAAATCTGGGTATTGAGCTAAGGCTGTACACTGCAATCAGCTTTTCAAAAAACTGCCTCTAGATGAAGTGCTGTGCTAACCCTTCTCTGGATTATACTCTGCATCAGGAAGTATATTATCCCTTCAAATATCTCCTTTCATTCTTCAATTTTACTGCTAGTATACTAGCAGGAGTTAGCTTTTAGCGGGAAAACATGTTCATGCTGCTCCTGGCCCAGTGTTGGGGAAGAGCATCTCCTGCAGGTCACACGCAGCACTTGGGGACATTGCTGCCCCTTAGTGCCCAAATGGGTGCTGCCTTTTTGCTGCAGGGAGGAGGTTTACGGCAGCGTTGCTACAGGCACCACAGCAGCAATTTGCTAGATGGCTCAAGCAGGCTGACAATCCTGCAGCAAGCTGTCACCTTCCATTTTCTCAAGCGAGCAGTCACCTCGTCCTTACTCCCCTCAGAAAACAGAGCCTCGGCAAGGCATGGGAAAGGATGGCTGCACACTCCAAGCTCTTGCTTTTAGGAGGCAAGATTGCAGCCGTCTTGCTTCTCCCTGCGAGGCTGCTGGCGCACAGAACTCAGGGCCATTTTTAATCGCCAAAATAGAGCTGAAGTCCCCTTGGACTCATTCTGCGTACTCAGCGTAGTGCCAGCAACAGTAGCACCATGCCAGGAGGTTCATGGAGATGGAGGAGGGGGCAGGCACAGCTGACTTTTTAAGGTGTTTCTAGCTTTTTTGAGGCCAATACCTACTATTTGCCATCATGTCCACAGACGTGCTGTGGCCAGCTTCCCCAAAGTCCTCTTAGCAGCCAGAAGAGAAAGATGTGGGAGCTCAGAATGCCAGCGATAAGTGACAAAGCCATGCCTGACGGGTTCTGTGACTGTTAAGAGCAGAACTGTATCTGTAACAGTGGCCATACCACTTTCTGCTCCAGCAAACCTGAAAGTGTAGCTTCAGTATGCCTGGCAGTTTACAAAAGGAGGGGAAAACATGTTTCTTTTATTTCATCTATATAACATTACACTTATGTACACTTGTGTGTATGTAGATGTATCTATACATCTTACTGTTATACAGTGATCCTGGTCAGCAGAATGTAATTATGGTATCATGGAATCACACCTCCTCGGCATTATCAGAGGCCCTTCTATCATTTTTACAGACTTGCCCTCTTTTCTGTGTAAATATTTTTCCTACCTTTCCCTTTTGCAAAGCAAAGAAGTTGTTTGCAAACTATTTAGAATATAAACAGCTCCTTCAAGGGAAATGCCCTTGAAGCAGTGAGAGTAGATTGGTTGCAACATACAGTACATGCTAATAGCATCTTCAGAGAATTACTATTACTTCGTAGCAGAGGCATTTTCATTAAAACAGAAATCTTACTGTGATCCTTAGATTGAATTTTTACCTTCTTTTGCATATTTCAGGTGAGTCAACAGTCACAGGTTGCTGGTTCATTGTTCAAAAGCTCCAAAGAATTACTCACCCCTAAGTGGTGCCATTTCCCATGATTGCCTCTTTGCAACTTTTGTGAAGCACCAGGCAACAGAACAGGCAAATGACCAGCACAGAAAGCTTGAGTCTGGCAATATTCCTAGCGCTCTGCACCGAGTTAGTAAAATGAACCTGCTAATACATTGTTATATCTATTACAGCTTGCTCACGTTGGGTGTTAATCGAGTATTCATAGTAAATTCTCAAACTGACGCTTGAGACTGAATGATGATCTTTCAGGTTGCCTGATACTTTTATCTGACCAAATTCATGCAGACTCAGCCATGTGCAGAGGAACTTGGCACGGCTGCACTTTATCTGCCTTTTTATTTCTGGTGCAATAGGATAAGAATGAGAGGAAGAGAATATATAAGGGTTCCCCACTGAGAATCAGTTCTATAAATTATGTATTATGCAGACACTATTCTGCTGATGCTATCTGATCCCCAATTCTCAGTTCCTTGTTTTGCCTTCTATAAATAGCTATGGCCAGGTTTTCAGTTGTAAAATGACGAGGGCAAAACCAGAAACCTTCCCCATTTAATAACCTCTGCCAAAGAAGAATAAGGTAATATTTTTCATAACTGTGATGTCCTCAGGGCTTTAACAGTCTGGGAATACAAGCAGCACTATGTTGTTGATAAGATACTGGTAGTAAAAGTGGGAATAACCATGCTGAATATTAAAGAAGGAAATGCCCTATTTTCAGGTTGATCGGTATAAAACTTGATATTGTGAATTTTCCTGTCATTTTTTGTCTGTGTAGGACCACTTTCGCTTTTTGTTTCTCCCTATAGATCCGAATGCTTTGGCTGGACAGACCGGACCTGACCATGCTCTTATAGGAGGAATAGTGGCTGTAGTTGTCTTTGTAACACTATGTTCTATAATTCTCCTTGGTCGATACCTGGCAAGACATAAAGGTAGGACAGATTTAGTGGAAGTTCAGTCACTTTTGGAAGCAAAGCATGATTTCACCTGTCAGTGCTGTTCCCTTTTGCCTTCCCCCATCTGCTAAATGATTTGGACAAGAAAGCTCAGTTCACAGTCCAGTCGCAAGTGAAGTCCCTGTGAATTTTACCCAGTCTTCCAGTGGACTGGCTAAGGCAAAGGGCATCTAGTTACATGCCCAAGGTCATCTCATAAGTCAGCGATTTAGAGAGACTAAGAGGTAAGATTGCCCCTTGGTTTTGGCCCTTAGCTCTAGGCAGTTAATTACATGATCTCATAGTTTTAACTAGTATATCAGTTCAGCAGAATATATATATAGAGAGAGAGTGAACAACATTTTTTATTTTAATAAATTGTGCTAATACTTCAAGAATGTATTTAAAAGATAATATGAGAAGCCGGTGGTCAGTTTTCAGATCAGTGACTCTTTTACCAATGATCCTCCTGGAATAAGGGGTTCATTCGTGGGCCAAGCTTTACTTTATTCAGAGATTTCACCTTAAGAATTCTACTCCCTTCATTTTCAATCCCCCCTGACCATTAGAGGTAACAGGGGTGGAGTAACACTGACTTCTGACTAAGCTTCTCTACGATCCTATTTTGATCTAGTTAATTCCAAAATCATTTCTTGAGATTTAACCTCCCAATGGCTTGTAGAGCTATTGTTAAAAACTCGGTTGATTGCCTACCTGTCCCCCCGCCCCGAAAAAAAAAAGTGAAGAGAGGATTAGTGTTATTATTAACTCATTAAATCTCATTTTAGATAGGATAATCATATGGCTAGCAGACATAAGCTGATAAAAACATCTTTTTAATTTGTTTTGACTGTGGGGGGGGAAACAAGATTTTTTTTAATGAGCCAGTGAAAGTGTGTCTCTTTTGGTTTACTTTCCTGATTAAACAGTTATACTTCTCACGTCAACATAAATAATGCTTTTCACAAAGGGAAGGTTAACTATTGTACACAATTCTTTTTATTCATATCCTGAGCATAAAAATATTTGTGATAGTATAATGTGAGCAGATTCAGTTAATGAAACTACCTCAATTTTGTAATTCTTGGAAATTACGATAATACAATTCTGTAACATTAAAGTATAGATACTATCAAGAAACAATAAAAATACAAAAATAATCAGTGGCCATTTAAAAAAAAAAAACCATGTTTATGAATATCTAAGTCTTCAAAGTTGGTTTGTTTTTTATTGGTATGTGTTCCATGAACTAACCAAGATTTTATCACTTATTCTATAATTGCAAAATATATTGCATATTACTGCAGTTAGATAAAGTGGATTTCTATTAAAACATTTCCTTAATTTATTGTGGACATATTTGAATTTGTGTATGTGCATTATCAGTATTAATACTATAAATATGTCTTAGACAAATTAGAAAGATGAGCATACTTGTATGATGTATACTAAAATTGTGTAAAAATATTTGTCCATTCGTGACGCAGTTGGAGCATTGTTAGAAAGGTACTTCCTATAATGCAACGTAAAGCTAAAAGCCCCCTAATCTTTCTTTTTTTTTTTCTTTTCTGTTGTACTGATTCCTATAGGAACATATTTAACAAATGAAGCAAAAGGAGCTGAAGATGCACCTGATGCCGACACAGCCATTATCAATGCAGAAGGCAGCCAAGTCAATGCAGAGGAGAAAAAAGAGTATTTCATTTAGATGCAGAGCTAGAATCTTGGAGTTTTACTTATCAGGCTGACTGCTGGAGAAAACTGGCTGTCATTTCTCAGAATTCATTTCTGCCATCTTCTGCTATCTTTATTAACTCGCATACCTGCTATAAGTAGCCAGTTTATGCCAACAATCAGCTGTTGACATCATCATTCTATAATTACAGTATCATGCGTAAAGCAGGACATTTCTTATTGCCTAAAATTCATATCCACTGCTCTCTTAACATACAGTGCTTGAATATACAGCCTTAACAATGTTAAACATCATCTTAATCCAAGTTTTCTACATTTTTAAATGTTATGCAGCTTTCTTCTTTTTCAGTTTTCTTTTATCACGTCCCTACTAGTGTGTCATAGAACAATATTCATAACAAATACTATTAGGTAAGGACCTAATTTACTTACATAAAATGTTAAGTCTAAGATTAGAGGTTTACAAAGAATGTTTTATACATGTCTATCTATAATTCAAAAAGCAACTTGTTTTTGAAACGTACGCCCTAGGAAACACAAATTGAGATCTTTTTAGTATAGTTTCTTGTATGCTTGGATTTGGTGGGAAAAAACTATCAGTCCACTGAATTTTTTGCTTTGTTTTGTTATGTTTTAAATGGTACCTTGACAACAGTGCCATGTTTCAGTGGTAAAAACATGCTGAATAGCTATACAGATTCTGCAAAGTTAGATAACAGTGCTTCATTTGAAACAAATTTTACTGCTTTTTGGGATCGCAAAGATTAGCGAACTTTCTGAGTAATTTCTGTTTTTATAATTTATTTGCTTCACATGAACTCACCTGCCTACTCAAATTTGAAGTGTTCGTGGGGCACAACTGCAAGGCATTTTAGTATCTGTATATAGTGCATATAATAAATTCAATTAAACATTATTTGATACATATTTAACTTTTTTGGCAGTAGCTAAGTCAGTCACAAGTAAGCATTTTCTAATGTCCGTTATATCCCTTTAGATATGACTCAAATCAATATTCTGAGTAGATAACATGTATTAGTATTTTTTTGTCTGTATGTCCTAGCACTGTTCAGCAGCAATCTTTTCTAGTTCTTGTTAATTTTTCTTTGTTATACAATGGAAGCACAATGTTATATGGAAAGGTAGTTTTAAGCTAACAACCAGTGCACAGCCTCAGGTTTTAAATTACAACCACATTTGATTACTATCCTTAAAAAATACTATTGAGTTGCTAAAATTCTCAATTTTTAATTTGGCAGTTCCAGAGCTGCTTCTCTATGTTGGTTTGCCAAAAAAAAAAAAGAAAAAAAGAAAAAAAAAGAAAAAAATAGAAGTGTTAAAACAAAAGATATATGTTTTGTGTATACAGTAAATGGACTAATTCTTTATATTAAATTCCTGTCTATGCATTTTGTGAGGTACAAACTTATGTCACCGTGAATGATAGAGAATTCCTGCCATGCTTTTAGCTCCACAGTGAAAGTCTGTTTGGATTATTTCTGAATTTTTTTGTGTAATTGACAGCTGAAAAATCACCTGCTCTTAAATATGACAACAAAACACTCTAAGCCCATCGGCTTATTTCCTCTTCCAATGAAATAAAAGGGTTGCCATAACAGCTCTTGGAAATGATTCTACACTGGAGAATGCAAGTTAGTCTAGCTGGAGCTTGTCTTGCTCCTCAGTTTTGCACCTTTGACAAAAGAGTATTTCTCTCTGGTTGCTGTACTTGTGAAGCCTAAAAGCATGATGGTCTGCTGTAAAGGACTTTCTCCTGGGATTTTATTTTTGTGTGGGGAAGGGAGAATTTGGAATATGACATCATGTAGTATGGTAAAATGGAAGATAAAGGTGCTGTGTCAGATTATTTATCAGAAGAGTATAAACCTTTTAAGGACAATATTAGAGTATTTTAATTGTTTTTGTTGAAACATTTATCCTGTTAATTTCGAAGAAAAAAGGGTGACGTCAATCAAAGCAGCACTTTTTTTCAAAATATACAGACATAAATAATATGATGTGGTTGAGTGTTAACATAATAAATCATATACAGTATGACATTTTAAAGAAATAAGTCTGCATTGATGTGATTGCATGCTTGTTTTTACAGTTCACTCCATACCCATCTGTGGAAAAATGCAATAATATGTTAATATAATATGGTAGTTTGAGAGAACCAGGTAGGTGCTACTAGACACATTGAAAACTAGTATAGGTTTACAAGATATTCATGTCTTTCAAAACATACACATGCAAAAGGCTGGCAAAGGAAGTCATTCAGTTTAATACCAAAAATATGGGTTCTTGTCACAACAGTAAGTTACATTAGCTACAGTGCAGTACCACATACGACAAGGTTTTATTTCAGGACCTGGGGCCCAGTTCAACTAAGCATTTAAACACATGCTCAGCTTCAGGCGTCGGAGAAGTTCCGTTGGACTGTAAGGCACTATTCATATGCTTAAAAATAAGTGCTTCCCTGGATGAGGGCCTTATTTGCTCAAGTGGAATTCCCCACCAGCGTGGTGCTTACGCCTTTTTTCATTCTTCCTAACTCTGGCTTGCTTGAATAGTAGGGTTGTTACTTGAACCATTACCCAACCAAGGTCAGGCAGGACCTTCAAAAGCAGGATTGCCCTTGGGGTAACCATTTCGAACCACTTTCTCCAGTGGCATGGAAACAGCATTTAAACTTTGCAAAAAGAGATATAAATTGTACTGTGAAAGTAGGTTATTTCATTGGTTTTCAATTAAAACTTCTCACGTGTGCTCATTTTTAACGTTAAAAATCATCATTAAAGTTGATCTTCCATCTTGCACCTGGTGATGTCCCTTGCATCTGTGCAAAGCAGGTGTGAAAAACCCCACACCTACCTGGCATTCTACCTGGATAGCACTTTGCAGGCCTGTCTGGTCTTCATGGGTTTAAGTTACTACACTAGGTGTAAAGAGGCATCCCTCTTTTTTGTAAGCAGAACCATGGCTCAACACTAATGACGTTCAGTAGGCTAAAAGCCAGCCATCTGTTCCCTTTGTCCAAGATCCCATTCTGAAATACTGCTTTTATTATGGTGTGAGGTATCCAAGGAATGTGTAAAAAGGAGGCTCTGAATGGGAACCACCCTCGCTAAAATGTATGTGACATCCTCTCCCCCACCCCGCCCCACGCAGAGTAGTTTTCTCAAGACCAGGTAGCTAGTTTCTGCCAGTGTACTGTTTACAGTGTCGATTGCTGATTATTTTTAAACTTTTTGATGTAGGTTTTTTGATTTTTTTTTTTTAATGCTTCAAGAACATTCTCATGATTTGAACAAGAAAGCGGTGCATCAGAAGACAAGGGGTGCATCCTCCCACTCTTTTAGTGTCATCTGACAAACTTAAGAAACAGTTTAAGGAACCTGATGTTTAACTTGAGGCTCAGAATTTAAGCTAGAATACTTTAAAAAGTTTCCACATTACTTAAGGATGGTTCATCTTGCACTGAGACTCCCTCTATAAAGGAATACATGAAGAAAACCAACTTTCCTAAATAAGACATGAAAGTTAACATCTTGTGTATTTTCATTGCGGTATAATATATATATAACTATTTCAATGAAAAGAAAGGACAGAATCATCTGTAATTATGTAATTCATGATTGTAACAGCACTGAAGTTACCATGTACGCACATGTACAGTAGCTATTTCAACAGTTACAGTGTAGTTACATGTAATTCCCTGTAACATAGCAGTTATAGTGTAATTTAGTGCCACTTATTGTAAAGTGTTACCAAAAGGAAAATGGAGTTCTTACCTTTACAATTCCATTCAAATTAAAGGTAAGTTTACTAAATTAGCACCATAAATCTGATATTGCATTTCTTAATTAAGGAGGTGATTTAAAACTTCATGTTCACACTGCAGCTTCCCCCGCCGCTTACCCAGACTCCTCCAAGTGTCTAATTCCTACACTCCTAGGAACTGGTAATCTGTGATGAACATACCAAAAATCCAGCTACTTCAACTTTAATTGAATAAGCTGTCTAATAGAGAAAAACAAACAGCAACAACAAAAATAACGAGTAATGCTTTTTATTAAGTGGCACAAAGTACACACTAAAAACTATGCAAAAATATAGGTAAACACAGTGTGCTTACATGTAAGTATCTTGTACTTGCTGTGTATGGATATTGGAAAACCATGTAATTATAATATGCATTTTGATTATTTCAAGCAGGGGGATGACCCCTAACAGTCACAAGGAAAAACTGGAAGGTACATATACAAGCAGTGGATATCCTAATGCAATATGTGTAATTCCTCTACTTGCAATAACAACTAATTTATAAAAATGCTTATACCACTCCTCATTCTCACTAGCTTTGCTTTCCATTTCTTTGAGCCCCATTAAGTATCACTGAAACACCTTTAGGCAAAGTAAGACACTGACTCCGCTAATGGCTTTGCTGCCAGCACTCAATATGTCTGGCAACACTGGTCTGTAATCTATTTCTGGCTCAACAGCGCAAGTTTCCTCTTTTTTTCTGTCCTCAAGGGAGCCTAGTATGTTAAGGTGCTGAAATATGCTGCCATATACCCTGGTATTTTTAGCATGAACAACAGAGAGAGAGAGCGAGAGAGAGAGAGAGAGAGCGCTGCATTCTTCTGACCCCTATTTTGCTGAATCACCTCACCTGGAATTTCCGCTACTTGCTCAGTAATGCCAGGTAATCTTAACTTGTAAGTACAAAATGCTTCCATCAAAGTACAGAGGATGCCTTTAATGATAAAGCTAAGGTTTTGTAAATGTGACGTTTTGTATTACTGATCTTTTTACTTGTTGCCACTTTTCCGTCATACCCTTCCAGAAGGAATGCACCGAAGGACAGATAACATAGAATAGCAAAAGAAGAAAATAATATTGTAATGGTTGCCATTGCTATAAACCTCCTTTGTAACAGGCAAATAGATGTATTTAGCAACTGCCATTAGCATCATTCCACACCATACTATTCCTGGAATATGACATCTACCTCTTAGTCTAAATACTAGCTATGAGATATTTGTATACATTTTAAATACTACTGAATCTTTGGTGTGGTCTTGAAATGAGATCACTGTATTATTTTTTTCCTGTTAAAAATAGCAAAAAAAATGTTGCCTGGGTTCATAATTCTTGCCCTGTTCTTTACTGATTTTGGGATAGTTTGAGCTTTCAACAGGGCATAAGGACACAGCCTCAGCTGGTATAAATCAGCTTCACTCTGTTGCCTTAAATGTGGGCCAATTTACACTGGCTGGGGATTCATCCCAAACAGCTTAAAAATAAACTGCTATAACACATCAGTATTTAGTCAGCGCTAGATAATGATGTGCAATCCAACTGCAACACAATTCTTTCCAGGTTTGAAGGCATGCAGGTTTGAAGAGAAACTTTTAAAAGCACATGCAAGCTTTTGAATTAAATATGCAATACCAGTACTGTTGAGATATTCTGACATGTCTCTTACTTATTTAAACATAATATTGCCAGGGCATGTTTACATTAAAAACACTCAATGCATGGGTGATGGGGAAGGACTATTGCAAATGATAAGAGAAAATTAAATGGATAGAGCAGCCTTTGATGTCAACAGGGCAAAGTAGATACTCGTATTGAGAGTGGGACTTCTTACATGTTTTTTCAGAGTGTACATGTTTTTTAGAGTAGTACCTCTAAAGCAAATGGGAGTTGTCTACTTGGCAAACAGAAGCTAGTACTGTTCCTTCTCGCTATTGATTAATCTAACCCAGCACTCTGCACTTGTTTTAACTCAGGAGGAAATAAGGGTACAAACATGGTTTAACAGCACACTTCCGTATCACTTCACATCCTCAGGATGCTCCAAGATTTGTGCGCTTCCAGCAACCCTTAAGGGAATTCTTCCAGCATCTAGGAATCATCTTGTTGCCAAGCCACGTTCATTTTCTTCAGCAATGTTTAATGTACTCACAACCAGACGAAAGATGGTGTGGAGCCAATATGATGACTCTACAGTACTAGGGGCTTCCAGAGCCTCTCAGTAGACAGCAAAAAAAAAAAAAATTCTTCATGGCTTCTGTGTTTACTATAGATCTGCCCTCCATGTTCTGTGTCTAAAGTCATTTATTCTCTGCTGGGCTAAAAGCAGCAGTCTAACTGGAAAGGAGGTAGGAAAAAAAGGTCTCTCCTCTAACAGGAGCAGTCTGTGTTACTATTAAAGAAAAGTTCAAGGATTTTTATTTCTTTTTTTTTTTTTAAGATTTCAGGTGCAAAGCCAAGCCTGTTGGGGTCAGCACTTTAGCACTTTCCCTGTGTTCAGGGTCAAGCCAGCAGTGTTTTGTGTGTGTGAGCTCTGATCTCAGCACAAACTACAGACAGCCTTACCCTGCCCTTATGCATAGTGCTGAAAATCACTGATGCTATTTTCTTCTAAACATACTCATTTTCTTAGTTTTATTCTACAATGAAATCATTGAAGGGTTTTCACAATAGGTTCAAAAGGACGGGTTTTAAAGTAATAATTTGTAAAGAAAATAATAATGATGATCATCAACTGTTTATGTTGATTATGAAGAGGAGGAAAATCTTTAATTGCTGGACTGAATTTTTTATCACTTCCTCTTTCTCTCCTTTCTATGCATATTGATTAATGTTAGTAAATATGCAGTTGCATATGTTGTCCTTTTTCAGTGAAAGCAAATTTGCTTATGCCCCTATATAGCTTCCATAGAAATATGCAAATATGACCTACAATCATCTGCTTCTGCCTAAACAGTGAGCCAAGAGAGTGAACTCATGGATTACTGGATTCATATGTGTCCTGCTTCCATAAAAGTTGGGTACAATACGCCTACTGATTTCAAAAGAACAAGGCTCAAGTCCTTAAAGCACATGTTTGAGTTGCTATTTAGCTCTTTTCCAAAAGAATTATAAAGCAATCCTTGTGCATCCTTTACTTTTAGCCTAGATATTTTATAACTACAAAACCCC
>NW_009187203.1:26303-84060 GCF_000690835.1 Fulmarus glacialis
GGCATAATTTGTGAAAGGACTATAACAAACCTCATCTATTCATAGTCAGTGTAAATATATTCTTCTAGGAACTCCAGTGTACTCTGCTCTTACACTGGCAATTTATGGCCTTGGGAAGGATATATTTGAATGGTTCAGAAATACATCCAGTAACCTGTAAACAAAATCCATGGGAATTAAACATATTGCACTGATGATGAGACACATTTACTTCGTTTATTTTCCTCATTAACAACTTTAAGCAGACAAAATGCATATTGTAATGTTCGGTACATGACACTTGCATGTTGCTATGCCTATATACTTACAAAGTATTCAATGTGTACTTAGTGGCGCTTAAAAAATATCATGTACAATTCTTCTAAACATTCTTACAGGGTTCCCATTTGCACTTCATCTTTCAGAAAAGTCTTGTCAGAAAATTGTCTGATGAATATTATTGAAAAAAAAATAAAATTTCAATTTTAGTTATCTGTTGGACATTTCTGAATTGTCTATTCATTTAATATATTTCCTGGTGCTTGCCAGTTTGTTAGTGGAGTTGATTTAGACCAGTGGCTGTACACATAGACTGCTTACTGAGCAGATTTTGCTGTTTCTAGTAGAATTGTTATAATCATATACTTCTCTAAATATTAATTCTGAGATTTTAAACAGTTATCCAAGAAAATAATCTGTGAGACATTGGTATGTTATAGATAATTACAAATTCCATTCTTTTATTTAATGTTTATGTACTATTTACTGTGTATTGCTTTATAGTTTCTTCTGACTGACAAAGTAACAATCTTGGATGCTGTCCTCACTGTAGGAGAAATTCATCCTTATGAAGAGGTCAAGTGCTGAAAAAGCATTTAAGCCTGTGGGACTTAAATGGTGGCTTAGCCCTCTTGAAGGAGCTAGAGAATTCATGCAAGGTTTTCTTCACCACCTGTCATGCTTGAGTTGATGTTATAAAGGGCAAGAAGGCCACTGGTCTCAAAGGGAGAGAGACAAATGTCACAGGGAAGGGGAAATTCTGGGAGAGTCCGTGTTTATGAAAAAGAAACAGTCCCAGATACAGAGAAAGGCACTGATAGAGTTTGGTACCTCCGTGCAGAGGATATCCCAGTGCTGTTGCGCATTTCTGATGGCAAAGCTTTCCTATGACCTAAACTAGGCACGCATTTGACAAATGTACAGCCCTGTTGGATTCAGCAGATTTGTTCTTACCTTTATTACTTCTTTTCACTAAACCAAAATATGTCCCCTTAAGCAATTTTTAATATGCAATAACATACTTTCTATATACAGCAACAATGCAGATTTCCACATGATCCTCAAAGTCATATGCCCATGATTTAGGGCAAAGCATGCTGGAAATCTACAGTGTGCCAAGGAAAATGACACAGTCCAGCAAATGACACAACCCACTGAATTTGTAGTTTTTTGCATTCAAGCTGTAATTCTTTTAGTACTGTCCTGTTTTCCTTCATCAGCCAAAATTTTCCCTGGAGGTAACTGCGCTTTGCTCTGTGCCTTTCCCTGGCCGAGAGTGGATTCTTACAGTGATCACCCTAACCTCGTATGTCCCTCACATGATTCCTTTTAAAAAGAAGAGTCCTAAATAAATGCCAGTAAGGGATCTCTTTCATCAACAGCCAACAAAATACCTGCCCTCCTCCCCACCTTCCGTAGTAATAAAAGACAAGAGTTCCTTTTTGCCTGGGTTTTTGGTTTGATTTGTTTTGGGTTTGTTTGGTTTGGTTGGGGGGGTGGGGGGTTGCAATAGGAATTCTGTAAAGGGAAACAAACATGATTTCTTTTCTGTAAAGGCTGCTTGAAATTTCATTGAATACTGAGAATAATTTCATTGAATACAGAGTCTCTATACCAGACTGTCACGGCATTATACACTGATGTGAAAGAGAGTCTACTTACCCCTTTTTATAGTCATCAAGCACCTTTATGAAGATATACACACTTTTTCAAAAGTAGTCTTATAGAGCAACACTTGGCAAAGCTCTGTTGGTAAGTGTAAGGTAAAGGTAAGTACAATTAGTGAAATTCAGAGATAATCAAGTGTGGATAATGAAGATGATTCCTTGCTTGACAAAAGAGTCATCGTACATTGCCTTCTGGTTCTGCTTCAAGCACTTGGCAACATCCTGAGCCACGGGAGGGCACTTTTGATTAGCTCTGGGCTACTTACTTGCCCTAGCTCTTGCTCCTGCTGAGTTCATAGCAATAGCTTCTCTGCTGCTCACGGCTAAGAGGCCAGGGCCTTATTGATTCTGCAAGCTGCATGCAGGAAGAAAAGAAGACAGAGAGTGTTTTTAAGCAAGCCGGAAAGATTTTTTAGAAAGAAGCCTCTTCTTTATTCTGTGGCAACTTACAGGAAATTAGCACTACTGTCAGCTGGTAAGGATAGTAACCATCCCTGCCTGGTGTATTGTGGGGGAGTACATCCCTCGGATGGATGGCTGGATGAAAGAGGGAGGGAGAGGAGAGAGGAGGCAAAGCTGCGCACATGCCAGGAGCATGGGAGACAGGTTTGTCTCTCTCTAGGTGTAGGACCAAAGGGGAGCCTGTTACTCCTCTTTGCAGTCTGTATTCAATTCTAGAGCTTCAGCTGAAAGGGGTGCAAAAAGAAACTGGTCCAACCAGCAGAATCACAGAACTACTGAACAGCGAGAAACAGTCTCCAAAACACTGGTGCCAACACCTGGCAAACAGGCAGTGCTTCCCATTTCAAGGGCTTTGAGTTGATTGAACTTGTAGAGAGGTGGGAATTTATAAGATACAAAGAAAGGAAGAGGAAGAAACAAGCAAATCAGAATTTAGACCTTGACAGATGAAGTTGGATAGAAAGTACAAGTAACTGAAACGGAAAAAATACCTTTTGCAAGGGCTTTTAGTTCTGTATCAGAGCATTAGCCAGCTCTGTCTCAGGACAAAGAAAATATTTCATATAGTTCTGTAATTTTTCCAGTGCATTTTCACTGTTTCTGGAGCATCTAATGCTAACCTCAGAAACAAAAGTGCATGTATTACCATGTGATCCAGTTAAAGTACATCATTATATTGAACTCGCTAACATAGTATGAGTTTACCCTCCAGAACAGCAGTAAGCAACATGACTAAGAGCTGTCATAGTTATTTTCTCATCCACTCCCCGTGGAGGACTGTGTGTGCAATGAAGCATTGTGGTTTATTTATTTATTTATTTATCTATCTATTTTCATATTTCCCCTATGTTTATGTAAGAAGTTTAGATTAAAAAAACACTTTGTACTTGGAGAAGAAACCAATACATTTTCTGATGGTCCCTGTGAGATTCAATGCTCCAGTTTTAGAAAATTCTCCCTGTAAAACCTTCACTGTGGTAGACGAATAAAGTTATTGATGATGGTCTACATTTATGAGCGCTAGGAAGCCTTTCAGCTACACTTAAATCTAGCCTTTAAAATAAAGTCCAAGACCTTGGACTAAATTCCAAAAACTGTAAGAAGCCAATGTAGGCTGCGGGGAGCAGGCTGAGCTTGCTTGGTACTAAGAAGATGCATCCAAGTTTTGCACACCCTTGAGGGTGCATGAGGACATTCTTCATGGCCAGCTACATTGCATGGCTGTAGCCCACCTGAGAAGTGACATAGATGAATTGCTGCCACCACCCTCAAATTCGTTTATTGCCTAAAGGAGGTAAAAAGCAATGGTCATGGCTGTTGCTGTAGAGAAGGGTAGCAGCACCCCTGGTGGGAGAGTAGCAATGCCACTGTGTCACTTTGGGGCTGGTTTTGGCATTCCCCAGAGGCAGACTGACCCCTAAATGTTATTTACCTGGACGCAATTGAGATTGGTGCCCTTTTCATGCAGCTAGCACACGATTACAGTGCATCTGACCAACCAGCCTCCAGTCTGCGTGGGGAAGCTGAAGGTGATGTAAGAGAGGATTAATCCTGTGGGACTGGACAGCTGCAAGATGGAGGTATGGTTTCCCACAACTACTCCTTGGGTGCCTCATGCCAGAAAAGCCGATGTCAGTACCTTCCTCTGTTACAACAACCCTTGTGCAGCCCATGAAAACCTCTTTGAGAGCTACGTCATTTCACAGAGTGGAAGGGAAGAGGGTGAGCAGGTCATTACAGAGAGTCTCATTTACCCATCATAAGCTTCTCCTCTGACGGGTGGTTTAGGGACTGTAAGAAGTCTGTTCACATTTCATATCACAGGTTACTGAAATGTGAATGCAGGGTTGTCTTCTGGTTCTGTATGAAATTAGCAGTTGGGCTATGATTTAGGGTTTTCATTTTTCAGGTTGTATGAGCTCATAAACACACAGTCACAGACACACAGAAACATACACACACGTAAGCACAACACTTACTTCGTGTATTTTTCTATGCCTTCTTCTTATCCCAGTAGATACTTGCTCTACTACTCCAAGTTCATGATTTTATATCTACCATAGTCTCTCAGGACACAGCTTCCTCTTTTTCATATTTGTTTTATACCTGTACAGCTGCCAGTGATGCTTTGTATGGCATAGGTAAACTAGCTCTAGGTTTACTCATTGATCAGCAACTTCGGTGGAAAGTTTTTTTTACCAGGAGGCATATTCAAGCTTTCTAAAGGAGGCCCTAATATACAAAAAGGGGGGTGTGGGGAAACATTTTGGATTTTCCCACTGTGCTCAGTACAGCTAGGCTGTATTCACTGAAGTGGGAGAGAGGTTCAACATTGGCCCCTGAAGCTGCTGATCGCTGCACCCAGGATGGGAAGGAAGCTGGTGGTTGTGTCGCTGCTTTTTGGCTCTGCTGCAGCTTGGCAGAGTGTGAGTGTCAAACACCAGATCAGGGCATTATTTGACCATGAAATCACATACTTTTCTCTGCCAACATCATTCTTTATTTCTTTCAGAGTGGGAGGGAAATAGCGTGGCTTGTTTCAATGCCCCTGGGGCCTTGAATCTACTTTTTCATTCAGGAAATGAATCATGATGATCCTGCCTTGCTGTAGGGCAAAACCAGACAATATGGTATTTCCCTTTAATGCACAAAGCTAACAAATCACTGCTCCTGTAAGGAACTGGGAACAGGGGGAAGAGAATTATATAGGCTAGGTGGGGTGGAGAAGAACAAGAAATACAACAAAAGTGAGAAAAATAAAAGTGTTGGCAGGAGGAAATGCTGCAGTACCTCATCCAGCACCATGAATCTCACAATTAAAATGTGAACGTGAGGTTCACAGTTAAAGAAGGGGGATGTAGCTAAAGATTCAGATAAGACTACAAAAACTGTTAAGGGCTCAGGGAAGGAATGAAAGAAATTTCAAAGCAAAAGCAGAGAAAGGGAAAAGCCTCTGAAAGAAGATGATGGCAGATTGACAGAGTGTCACTCGGCGCTGCTGATATGCCTTAAAGTCCCCAGAGCTGGGACTGAGGAGGCATCACATCAGGTTCCCGGCAGAAAGGACTTCCACTGTCACTCACAGGCGGCCTTCGAACTGATCAAAGGGTACTGCTAAAGGGTACTACTACACACACTGAACTCAGGAGTCCAAGAGAGAGCAGGTCATCTACAGGCAACACCTTCAGCATAAAATATGTAGTAGACAATAAAGCAGAAGGCAATTGCTTGAGGTTCCTGTAGCCGCAAGAGACCCCCTCCCCATAACTAATGGGAAATGATGACACTGTCTAAAGCATTCCCTATTCTTTTGGGGTAAAATTATACTAGCAGCTTGGAACGAGCATATTTGACATAAATGTTTACATCTGCATAGCTCCCCTCCCTAATCGTACTGGAGACATAAGGAACTCAGCAGCAACTGCTTCAGGCCAATGCTCTGCTTCAGCTATCACAAGAAAATGGCAAGTGCAGTCATAGCCTTTGTCACCAGCTGCCACCCACTTACTCAGGCCCTTGCCAAAAAGAAAGACAGGCGGTTACTCTCTGACAATGGCAGAGGCATTCTCACTTCTTTATAGCTAAAAGGAACTCTAAAAACCCTCTGTCACATTCATACTGAAAGAGGCTAAACCTTGGTGCACTATTAATATGCTCAAGAGAAAAAACTTGGAAATATCTCACCTTCTTACATACCTCGGGCAGCAACTTCCTTCCCAGAAATAATCTCCTTTATAACAAGGCAATGAAATTTTTTATGATTAACCAAAAGAAAGGAGTGAAGACCATTGTCAGTTTCATGAGCCACAGAGTTCATTGTACAAGTCATGAAATTCTCTTGCAAATGGAATGAGGTATTCTGTAGAGACTGGCATCATTATATACGAAGATAAAGGAAAGCCCTTGCTGCCCTATATCCCTAACGAGTGAGCTAATTTATGGTTTGATTTAGTTTTTCTAATAGCCAACAATGATTTGGCAGACATCACATATGTATGAAACAAGGTGAAACAGAGAACCACAGAAATAAGATCGAATTGTACCAAAACTAGCTCAGTTTAAAATCAGGCTAACTCCCTGGACTTCTGTGAAATTACTCCTGATTCATCTGGATGTAAGTAAGCATAGAACCCAATTACTGCTTTTGCGGAGGGCTGGATGTAGTGTCATCTTGGGGCAAGGAGCAAAGAAATGTTTAGTTCAGGCTTTTTTTTTTCTTTTTTCTTTTCTATTTTTTCCCCTTTGAATGACCTCTTATGTAAAAGTTCTCATTAGGCAGCATCAGAGATGTCCAAAAAAATGCATGAAGTGTTACAGTCCTCCTGACTCTGCCCCACACCTCATCTAGCCTCGGAAAAAATCAGTAGCATATTAATGCACTGATCTCTTCCAACAAGCAGAGACAGCTGTACAGCTTGTTTCTAAGCTAATGCACAGAAATTGGGAGTGGGAGGATATCGGGAAGAATAAGTGTCTAGCACAGTCATATACTGGTAGTGTCCATGTTTCAAGTTAGAAAATGTGCAATTACAGCTGGACAGGGGAAAGAAAAAAGTACCTGAAAATAATGGAGGGACTGGGTATTTTCTTGTTTGTTTGTTTTCTCTGAAGGCCTATATATTTATTGGAAGTCATGGGAAAGCAGGCTTTTTTTTTGTGATAGACTACAGGAGGATTTGGCAAATATGACAGAGGAAAACCATGAGCAGATATTCCTAAGAAGAAGTTGTTATGTGAGTGAATTGTGGGCCTGCAGGGGAAGGTCTGGTAATTAAACGTCCTCATAAAATTCACTGGGCACAGCTGCTTTCGGTGGCTGCGCTAAGCTCCAAGAAATGCAAATGACTGACTTCTAAATGCAGAGCCTGGTACAGTGTGACTAACCCACATCCCCTTGCTCCTTGCTGGCCAAACAGCCACTCTAATGCTCAGTTTGCTATGAAAAACTCACTTCTTTGCTGGTACAGAGCTGGCACCAAGAACCAGCTAAATCTTGTACGATGGGACTGATCTAGCAGCTTCATCTGGTTGGTACAGGATTACAGCAGCCTTTCCTTAGTGGAGAAACAGGCTTTAAACTGAAAGTAAAAGTGACTCTCTAAGACTCCTGTGTGAAAGGTCCCTTTGCAAATCAGCTCTCACGACTTTCCCTTTCCCGTGAACTGATAAAAAATACTAATAAAAACGCAAAAAAAATCTTGAGGTCATCCCTTAGCTTCTTGATATTCCCTATTCTTTCCTAAATTTATTTGTACCGGGTAACATTCTGTAGGAAAGATCTGATATTCAAAAAAAAAAAGAAAACTGGTAAGAAAGAAGGATTTAAATGGTACGCAAAGTTTTTGCTTTGGTTTTTTTGTTTGTTTTTTAAACACAAATACAATCTGGAAGTACCTGGGTTTTTTATCGCTTCCTGCTGTAATGAATTAGAAAGTCTATTCACACAGATGAAACGCATATTGCAAAACAGCATCTCAGACGGGACTTGAGCTGTGATGAATGAGGCCAAGGATTGCCTCACTTACTAATGTGCCTGTGCCTCTTGTTAACCAAAAGTCCCATAGCAACGTGGCTGGAGAATACAGATCTATATCTGATCTGATCTCTAAATGTGTTTGACATATATATACCGATATCTCGAAATATATTTATTCAAATCCCTAGGCATCTTTGAAAAATCCTTTAGTCTCTGACTCTCTCTCTGTCTATGTGGGCAAATACATTTTGTTGTCAACATGTTTGGGGGGGAGGAGTTACTTTTGGGGGTGTTTTCTTCCCCAAAGCCCTTTAACTGACAGGAGCAAAATCAGTGTCAGGATACCTAGGTTTTACTGGTTTTTTGTTTTTTTGAGCAAGTCTGGTATCCATTCCATGTTTTCCATCTATGAAATGGAGGTAATACTTAAGGCACTTTCTTAAAGTACTTTAAAGATTTCCTGTTAAAAATTAGCCTTTGCCTCTTACTAATATGTTAGTTTAACACCTACTATAGATCCCATTTGATTTGCACCTGTGTTAAGTGGTATCAGGAAAGCAAATCTCTGTGACAACCACTGATGTAGAAAGAAAATGAATTCAACAGGATCTACTGAATTTGCTGATAACCCTAATTCAGCTATCTGACAGAGCTGGAACTGCAGTATCTACTCTGGAAATAAGCAGTTATCTCTGAATCCTGACACTGGAAAAAGCGTGTCCTCCACAGGGCAATTCATCCTCCTGCTGTAATGTCTACTGCATCTTCAGCAATGTAAAGGAAAACAACTTTGGAAAGAGATGGGCTGTGTGACAATCAGATGTGTCAATATCTTGACTCAAGAGAATAGGAGGTCGTAATTAAGGTTGCTTTAGCACAGCAGTTTTAATAGCATAGATATTGTTCCTGGTATTTGTTTCAAATAGAAATCAATAACTTACAGGGAACTGACAGGTAGTGACAGGTACTGAAGTGGCAAAAACTACTGGAGACTTTTCTCTAACTTTTGCTGCTTTTGTAAAAGGTTTGGGTAGTCTGGGTATAGTGTAATGCAACCCTCTTTGTCCATCCAAGAAAGATAAATTAATGTCTGAGTCAATAATAATATTAATGATTTTAAGATATTACCTGATACTAATGTACAACCTGGTTGCACACAGTATGAGTTCCTGTACAGACCAATTTCTCTGTTTTTTTCACTTTAGCTGTTCCTTGCTTTATTTAGAAATAGTCTAATTATTTTTTCATACTCTGTGTCTCTGATATGGACTAAACAATAAGTATTGCTAGAAGACACAGGTATATAACAATACATCTTTACTGGAGCTACTGCCAAGTTAGAAACCTTGCATCAACACTTCTATCAGTCTCTTAGACTTTAAAACTAGTGCTTCAGCTTGTATGGTTAGTTCAAAAGATTGCAAATGCAAAGTTTACAGAAGAGTATGACAGTGATATATTTGCCAGTAGCAAATTAGTCCAAGTGAGTTGTAAAGCTTGCACTGACATATATAATTCTCAACAGGTTTCAAACTGTCTTCTCCAGGCTATGATTAATTTCATTAGATATTCTTAAAGTTAAGAAAAAAAAGAAGAGTAATAAGGTAGTCTGTCAATCACAAGTTCTAGAACATAAAAAAAATCTCAGATTAAGTAATCTTTCCATGCTGTGGACTTGATTCTCATCTCACTGACATGAGAATGGTTCTGCTGCACGTGTAACAGCAGATGAAGATTTAATTTTAACACCGAGCACTGAAATTAGTCTGATGTATTTATCTCAAAAGACCTCCTCCAAAATAGAGATATGTAACAATGTGTTTTAAATTTACCTGTTCCCAAATAATATGAAATACCATATAAATGGTGAAATTATGTGCCCATAGTAAAATGCCACTACATAGTTAATATGCAAAACTATGCATATTGTTCCATAAAAAGTATTTACTCCATAAGTGAAAGATTAAAATGGTAATTTACAGCTAGAATTCTGCATTGTTATGGTCAAGTTATGAAGCAAATTGATACATTCATCACAAAGATCTTATGTGGGAAGGCAACTTCCAGCCTAAGTAGCTAATAATGGCAAACATCATTAAGAAGGACCCATTGGCTAATGACAATGTGATTTTTGTTAATCCTTGATGATTAACAATATTTTTCTTTCCCTGATGATTCCATCACTGATTTGAATTCCCAAAAGAAGCTTGACTTATTGATAGCAGTGATATTTTTTAAAGGGGGGGAATTCACAGTTTGGCCACCATTTCTCTTCCCTGGTAACGCCCAGTCCTCCCTTCCCTCCCCACAGGCTTTGCCCATCACTTGCTCGTTTGGCTGATAGGCTTCTCTGATGGGGATGCATCAGAGGCTTTGCCTTTGCCGTGGTGGTGTCTAGCACCTGGCTATCCTTGACCTCAGCCCGTTTCACTGAGGGGTATGGGAGAGCAGGTGTGGGAGGGGAGGGAAAGGAGGTGCGGGGAAGAAGCAGTTGTTTATTTCTTCAAATGCTGGTCATCACAGCTTTCTACAACGTGAAGAGCCTAACTGCTCTCCTGTGTCTTCTTTGCTTTTACATCATTACTGCATCTTCGGGGTTTGGGGTGGTTTTTTGCTTTCAGTTTCTTTTTACTCTCTGTCTTCTTGACTAATGGGCTTTTGCCCCATTTCCAGCTCTCCGGGATAGCACATCCGAAGACAGACAACAGCAGCTGAGCAGCATGGCAGTGAGTATAAATAACCTGCATTCAGCGCAGCATCCAAATTTTCTCAGAGATTACTGCTTTTATTTTCACAAGAGGCCTGTGATAAAGGGTGGGTAGCGGTTTCATGTCACAGAGAGGAATCTGAACACAAAGAGGTGGACCGGTAAAGGCGTTTAAGGATTAAAGTTATGTGTTTTGGTACCTAACCTTTAGTGTCTACCAGAGCTCTGCATTAATCTACGTGGATAGATCTGGGTGCCTAGGACATGGATCCTCAGCCCACTGAAAACAGAGGCATTTAAAATCAACGTGGAGTGTTAGACAGCAGGAGATGCTTACAAAAGGGATATGTTTGAACTTCCACCCTTCTCTGGAGCTTTGCCAAATTAGCTGAGCCTATAATAAATCAGCTATTCACTTGGGCTCAGTACTGGAACCTTTTACCTGAAACTCTTCCAGAAATCAGGTCAAACGGCAGATTTACCAGGAAGGGTAATGGGGTTGTATGGTCCCCACTGTCAGCGTTTTCAGTTCTGGCACGAGTGCTCTCCTGTAAAGTGATATGGCTGCAGAGACACCCACATTTGCCTCAGGGTTTGTTTGTCACCACTGCCAACTCTTGGAAGAATAAGATTACAACTTTACTGGGTCAATGATGATGAGAATGACTCTTGAGGTCAACAGCTAGGGACCTAACCCAGCCTTTTGCAAAGTCAAACCACCTGAAAAAGGAGGGGGAAAACACACTCCTCCTCCTCCTCCCCAGCACTGCTTTTGGTTTAGCTATGTGGCAACAGCACAGGTGCTGCAAGATGCGGGCTTGAATGCCCCAGGTGGAGTTGCCTTCTCCCACATCTGAAGCAAAATGAGATCTTCTCCACAACAGGTGACTTCTTTACCCATTTAGACCTACCTAAGATTTTTGAGACAAAATGAGATCTGTCACTGATTCTCCACCTCAGCAAAACGTACAAAGCATAAGGCAATCCATTCTCTTGGCATTGGATGGCCATCTCAGTGGTGAATTGCTTAAGGGTGACCATAGTACCTCTCACATAGGAAACACACCAGCCTGCCGAGGAGTTTTATACGCCCAGCTCAGGCAGCTGCAATTTTCCACTTGGCACTGCTCGCTTAGGAGTTACTGCTAGTGCCAGCATCAGCTTAGGGGCTGGCTCAGGAAAGGGACTACACTTTATACAACCATTTGCACCCCCATTCAAACCTTTCTCATCACAGTAGATCCTTTTCAGTCATCCATGGATGTTGTCACATGGTTAACAACTACACGTATTAGTTTGTGTTGTTCTCCTAATTTCTGTGTAGGATTAAAGTGCAGTGGAAAAGTAAGAGCTAATAGAAATGCTCGAGCAGGCGAAGGGGAGTCGGGCTTTTTGCCGCTTTCTCACTATAGCTCCTCCGATGCCTCTCGCTTCTGCTTTGCAATAACCCCTGCTACTCCCATCACGCGAATCTTGATCAGAGTCTGTCAGTCATGGTTTCAATGTGCCAGATGTGATGTTATGTTATGCCAAATGTGGCCTGAACTGAGTGCTAGCGTGACTCACTATCAAACTGTTTTCTCCTGCGAGCCAAACAAGATTTAATAAAAAATAAAAAGAAAAGAAAAGAAGGTGTGTGTGTGTGATTTTAGATATGACTGTTTTGTATGTTGGTTGGGTCTGCTGGCTTAGCTCCCTACACATGTTAAAAAGCAGTATATTTACTAGCCTTTGTTTTTTTACACAAGTGAAAGTGAGTGGCCTCAAATAATATGAGTGGAAAAGAGCTTGAAAAGAGGATTTTTTTTTTTTTTTTTTTTGTAAAAGAGCATGGATTTTTGGGGTTGTCTGGAGCAATTTCACAGAAACAAGAGCAGATTAAAGGAGGTAATGACATGTTTGTAATTTCATTCCTAAGGCTCATGGTGTCCTTGCCTCTGTCTAGTTTTCAGCCTAGAGATAAATCAAGGGCTTCAATTTCCAAATCTGTCATAGAAGCTTCACAAATAAAAATGCTGACAAAAAATATCTGCTTTTAAATGGCTACTTGCAAGCACTGACAACTAGCAGTCTATACATCTTTCACCTTACAGGGAAGAGAAGCAGTGTGTATTGCCAGGAAAAATAAAGAGGAGAAAGGCAGTGCTCCTAAAGTTAAAGTAATCTAAAAGTATGACAACAATAAACCACTTACAGTCATGTTTTGAATGCTAGATGAAAATAGATTTCAGGTGGTGTATTAACAAAGCCTCACAGCTGCCTGGTGTGAAAAAAGAAAAATGGATGTGGAGTCGGAATATGAAGTAGAGAGACCATGTGGACAAGCAAAATTCCTTCCCACCCCCAGCTGCCCTCGCAGCTGCTGTGGCTGCTCCACATGTGCTCTGCCGTGTCCACAGAGAGAGCTTGTGCGTGACTGGGGAGGAGTGGGAAACAGGCACCATGAAAACCAGCGCAGATTATGCTGGTTAATGCTGAATAATTTGCTGTATCTGTTAGCTGCAGGCTCTAGCTTTTGCAGGATATGAATTCCAATTAAAAGGCAGAGCTGGAGCAGTCAATAGTAATAGGTAAACTAGGCCAGTTACTTTGCCGAAAGTAGGGGTGACAAAGCTGAAATGGCAGCTAGGAGTGCTTCAGCTGGCAGCACCGCAGAGTCCCTGAACTCCCAGAGGCCCTGGCCATGGCCCCATGCAGTGCCCTGCCACAGGGATTGGTGTCTGTGGGATTGAATTTTGTATGAAGATTGCAGAGCCATATTGTGTTCTTGAATCCTGCCCCTATAGCCTAGCTGCCATTAGAGGCATAACAGTGTGAGTCAGGCCCCCCACGCTATGCCCAGGTTACTTGGCTTCATGAAAGACTTGACCTACTTCAGCCTAAAGCCGGAGGATAACTCAGCACGCAGACTGTGCCGCGCTCTGGTCTGAGTGCAAGATCTGAACTATTGTGGCAGAATAAATGCACCCACCCACCCGCTCTATCTCTTTATTCCCTGCTAACGTGTGTACTTAACAGTCAGCTTGTCTCCTTAAGGCTTCTGCCTGGGAAATCCTGAAGAGAGACATCCAGCAGTTCCCAGATCCAGGGAATGAGTGGTACATGCTCTAGACAGTTGAAGTGCCCTAGGTAAATGTATTTCATGCACAAGCATGTCATCCTTAAGGCATATGGCCCCTAGGATTTGCCTATGTACATGCTGTGGGCAGGATCTGAGGTGGCTGCAACCCCTGCTCCAGCGGGAACCATGCTCATGTCCTACACAGCAGACAAACGGCCACAGTCTGCCTGGATCTGGTTTTTAAGGCAGAAAAAGAGAACATGTCAAGGGAAACTTGTATCTGTTGTAGCCCTACAAATGAGAAAGGACAGGATATAAAAGATAGAGGACCATGTTGTCTAATTAAAGTAAGGATTATTTAAAATGCGTGAAAACTGCCTGTGGGACATAATAGCTTTCTAGGGCAGGGAACTAGCACACTGCTGCCTTCTGTCAATGGGGATATAAAACCTGCTCAAGACTGCAATTATCTTCCTCACTGCAGTCTTTGTCAGCTGATTGGATTCAAAACCAGCCTGGAGAAGGTGGTGCTCTTATTTTGCTCTTTACAACTTATGCTTCAAGGTCAAGCAAGCCCTGTGAACCTCACTAGTCTAATTTTGCTTTTAGTTTTATCAATTTACAATAGTAAAATGGCTAGGAAAAGTTTTTACTTCAAGTAGAGGACTTGCCACCTCAGAGCCATGGAGAGACAGAGCTCAGTAAGTAGCTATCGCTGAGTTTTTATTTCAGGGAAAGTTTTAGAAAAAGAATACTTTAATCTGTAGATCTGGAACGTAATCTGTGAATAAGGGCAAAAAGGGTTAGTATTTTTAGGACATGTTATATGTTCAAAGGACTGTGCACAGTGCTAATGCACAGCCATTAACAAATTGATCTTCAGCCCCTGTGTGCAGTTAAGTAGGAAAGTTTTACAGACGGGAAGACTGAGACAAAGCGTCTTGCTCGAGGCTGCCCGGCGACAGAGCTGGCTTCAGATGTCAGCATCTCCTGTCTCCCTGGGTCGTTCCTCCAGACAGCACCGCCGAGCAGCAAAAACCAAATCAGAGACACCTTTCTGTGAGACTTAAAAAGAATGACCATGAAATAAATATAACAATTAAAGCAAACAGCCCCACTGCATTTTGAGTGCCAGGATCTGCAGAGCAAAGCTGCCGATATTTTGGTAAAACTAACACCAAAGACATTAAGTTTTATTATCAATATCAGATCATTGCCCATCTCAGTAATCACTGGACTGTGTGTTTGATAAAAGAACGTTTGAGAACTGCTAGGCTGTTATTATATATAATTGCTCTTTACAATGACTGGATATCTCTAGTGAAAATGAATCAGTGATGTCCACTGTAGCAGAATCTATTAAATAATTGGAGAGCATGGCTAGGATCTTTGATGTTGAAAGGAAGAAATTCAATAAGCAGTCTCATCAGGCTTTCTAACACAGCAGAAAAAAAGGGCTGCAGGCAGGAACATACCAACACTACAGGTCAGTGAAGGTATATGGATTTGTGTGCCTTAGAAAGGAGGCAGAACCTAGCTGTATAGGACTGTTGAACCATTAGATACCTCAGGGGGTGTCAGAGTATTGTTGTGTAGCCTTCTAAAAATATAAATGGTAGGGCCAGACATCAAATGTTTCTCCTCTGCCCAGATTTTATGAGAATATCGTGTGTCCTGAGGAGATGTCAGAACTGTGCTTCAGCTGTTTTGCTGCTTGACACTGGCACATTATCCTTAGAAGATTCATTTTCACATTTATTAACCCATTTCTACCTCACAGACTCACATCTTTCCATCAAAGAAGAGCCTGTTTGTCTTTGAATTAATAGCTTAGATGTATATAGTGGCCTTCATTACAAAAAAGCATTCAGCTCCCTCTGCTAGATGGAAGACAGCTGGCAGGTACTTAGTACATTGCCCTGGGAGGAGAGTGCTTGGCTGAAGAAAGCAGAAAAAAAAAAATCCTTATTCTTTTCTAACAAGAGGTACCCTGGGACCTTTAATGTGACCATGGGACCCGCTTTTACTGGCTCCTCTGAAAAAACTGCACACAATACTCCTCATGATGCACTCTTTCTCTGGAAGGCTGAAGGAGGAAAAGGGATCATGGGGCTTTGGGGATAAAATTATACCTCCCTAATGTTCATACTAACATTTGTGCTGGCATTAGGCTGTAGAAAGGATATCTGAAGAAACAGTTGAGAAGATTGGGTAAGTGATTTCCTCTGTAAAGATGTATAATAAAAGAGAGCAAAACACCCCAGCTGCAGAGTTAGTAATTGTGTCCGCAAAGAACTGGGGACAGTTGGTACATGATGCTGGGACAGTGTCAGAGTGGACTGCCCCATAACTGTGTGGTGGCCAGTTCCTGTATTACACTTCATTTATCCCACCTGCCTTGAGGAACGAGTCAGCCAAATTGAAGGAAACTGGTCAGGAGAAAGCACAAGCATCCTGCCTATGGTGACTTCTCAGAGTCTCTTGGGCAGAAAACCAACCTCGTTTGTGGTACTAACCAGTGCTCAGGGCGAGTGGCGAAGCAATGAGAAAGATGGTTGTTGCCAGGGTCTGTGTGTAAGAGGGTGACGTGCTGGAGAAGCTGGAGGGACCTTGGTCTCAATCCCAAATCTCTCTATCCCTTGCACAGGCTTGTGTGAAAGGAATAAAACGGGGTGTGTGTGTATTCCTTGTGTGAAAGGAATAAAAAGGAATAAAACCCTAGTGCCTTCGTAGACGGACATGCAAATCCTTCTGACCTGCGGGCTATTTGTGAAGCTACTGTCTCTTCTTTTGCTCAATATGGCATTGAAAATCCTCTGGACAGCGTTACGTGCTACCCAGATCTATTATGCAATGTTTGCAGTATCTCTCAAGGTGTCCACATTACTGTTGTTCCATATCAGTCCGTCCTCCATCCGTTATCTATTTGTTTCAAAAGTCATAAATACAGACCTGATTTTAAGTGTAAATTTTGGAGTTGTAAGGTTTTAATTAGTAATCTTATTCAAAGGGCTCTCACCTTCAGTGAGACACATCTACTGTATAACATGATGATCCAAGCAGTTAAAGGGCCATATGAATATAAAATATCTTTACTTTGTGTTAAACTGTAGGAGGAAAAAGTCTAAAAGAGAGACAAATTTATAGTATATAAGTTAATGCTTTTTCAGAAGTCTCAAATGAAGTTGGATTGCTGTGAAACCATTTCTCATAAAACCTTCTCTTCCTTGTCCACCTTTTTCAAGCTTAAGCAAATTAAACGGCAAAGTCATACACAGATCAAAGAGAATGTTAAACTGTACCTTTCTTGACTCGTTTTCTCTTTTAGGATCAGTAACTTTTCATCTCAGATGTAGTGTCTTGATTAGCTTTTTTCTTACCTCTATGCTATGCTACAGTATTTCTAAAAAAATTGCTTTGCAGATTCATAACTCTCCAATACAGCAAGGAGCTGAAGCCTCCATGGTGTAGAAATGAAGCTTTGCTTAGAGTACATGATTAAAAAGGGCAGACGAGTACAGGAAAGCAAGCTAATCCCAAGGGCATATTGAGCTTCAAATAATGATCCATGTTTTAGACACTTCTTAAAGCATCCTTTGGAAGTGTTGGGTTCTGTAGGAAAATGATAACAAGCTTGTATTTTTTGGACCAGCTTCCAAGATATCCCAATATTTTTGCACTTGAGGCTTACCGGTGCATGCTCAGCCACAACAGTTAGAGCGTGGCTGTGGATAGATTTGGCATTCAGAGCTTGCAGTTCTTGAGGGCTGAGGTTTTAAATCTCTTCTGCTGTGAGGTGGAGTATGAGCTGAACACAGAGCTGGAAGTTGGGGTGTATATGTTCTGCTTGTCTGGCAATGGGCTGCCGGTGTGTGGTGCTGCCCAGTTGCTTTGAGGCGGCCATCCTTGCTGCTATGCACAGCGCTCCGGCTACTCCAAATGGGATGTCCCAGTTATATCTCTTCTTTTTTTTTTTCTTTTTTTTTTTTTTTTTTAAATTGCCTCTGCTGTGCCTTTTAATTGAAAGAAGTGATGGTCTTTAGTTTCTAATTTGTACTTAGGTAGGTATTTTTCCTTTGATGCCAGACGATGGATTCTTTCTTCCAAATCCCAATTTAGGAAAACTATAAACCAGATTTTGGTTCCCGTTTTACCTGTGCCACCTCAGTGTCATGCAATGCTCATAGCTGTCCAGCCTGGGGTCCTCCCAGGGTGAGAGACCAGCTCCCAGCAGCACCAATATGAGGGCTTCAGTCCCCCTTCCCTGCAAGTCCCTGCAGGAGGCACCCGGTTACGAGCAGGGCAAAGGAAAAGGAACCTCACTCGTGCACTGCGGAGCTCTGCGGTTCTTCTGCCAGGATATGTTAGGAGCCACGTGGCTATTGCCACTTACAACAAGCCTGAATGTCTCCGTGTTGTAATGACAAGAACACTGCAGTGTGATTAAAAGCTGCTTTTGCTTGCTCCTGTGCCTCAGCTGAATGTGGCTATCTTGCTACAAAAGCAGACCAAGGACCTTGCGATGGAAACAATAAGCCAGGTAAAATGGCTTTTCCGACCTTGAAATAGAAAATCACTAAGTAAAAATTATTTGAATAGTTTCTTAGAGGTACATTCTCTAAAAAACTATGCTTTCTGTATTTCAGATACACTTTTTATCTTGTCAGCACTTCAGTGCAAAGACCATCAAGGTTTTAAATTGGCTCATTTTATGTTTATGAAAACTTTCTATATTTAAAAAAATTGTCAATTAGAAAGCTTACTGGTATATACTGATACTTCAAAAGCAGTAGAAAAAGATGTATGTTTCAGATAGTCAGGACTCCTGGGGTGAGTTGGGTTTAATATTTTGACAGGGAGAGGTTCCATTAACTTCATATAATTAACACCAAAGAAAGGTTTTTCTTTATTTATTAAAAAGCTTAGCATTTTATTGCATTAAACATCAAGATTGAATTTTGTCTTTTTTTTTTGTCTGAAGACATCCATTTTATATTTAGAGTCTTGAATGTGTAGTATTTGCCATACTCTGCTGTTGTAAAGTTAATATGCATCCCCCAATTATCACAGAGCATCTTGTTTTCCACAGTCTCAGTTCACTTGCCGCGCTTAGATCCTTTGCTGTTGGGACTTCATGATTATCATTTTTACTTTTCAGTTTATTGTATAATTTTAAGGCCATTATTATATATGTGAGATTCATAATTAAAAGTCACTGGATTTTTTTTAAAATGTTAGCTTACAAAAATGGAAGTAAATTAACGCAGATTCACAACTTTGTCGAGATATTTTTCTGAAAATGAACAATACAAGCTGACCTTGATCTACTTTCCAAATGCCATGTAACCAGTCCTATGTCAGTGATGTAGCCCACTGGCATGGAAAAATGGAGCTGGAATATTATGTGCTCAGCTGATTCCTAGTTCATGGGTAGAGTAACCTCAGCTGTTCTTCTGGCTGCCATAGAGTGGTCCCATAGCTCCTACAAATTAACCAGTCGGGGTGGGAAGCGCTTGGCCCTTTGAATGATTCAAGATAAAGGAAAGTAGAGAGGCAACTTTAAGCCCCAAGCAATTTAAAATCTGATTTTAGAAGAATATGATACACAGGATAAGAGTAAAATTGTAAGATAGGATGTGATACTGACAACATTTAGAGCACTACTGTCAATCTTAGTGAAATGTAAGTTATATGGAGGGATGTGAGGGAAGAGGATGACAGTGCTTTGCTGACAAGAGAGAATAATTTTTTTTTTAAGTATGAGAACTTTGCTTTGAAGAGGATAGCAAGTTTAGAGAAGGAATAGACAGAAAAAAGGAAGATGTATGAATGGTGGTATTATGCTGATGCTAATATCTGTAGTGTTTAAGAAATAATGAGCTTAATGATATATGTGAAAATTCTTTTGAAAAGTATTGCAGGGAAACCTAACAATGTATTTTTCATGGTTAGCGATTTCTAAACCCTACTCTCTGCCCCAGTTTCCTTTAATTGGTTACGGAATTAGCTATTGCCCTGAATGTATTTGGAGTTTAAATATATTTGTTCATTACTTTCTCTGTGTTTTCACAGAGGAAAAAAGTAAAGACATTTTGGAAATAACTTTAGATTTATATTTGCAAACTAGTTAGACACAGGACTGCATAAAAGTGGCATGCTCTTACTCATCCACTTCATCGAATTACCATATTTGCTTGTTTTACTGATTAAACTTAAATTCTCTCAGGGTGGGCCTGTAAATTAGGTAACAAGATGGAGAGAAAACTACATTTTTATCGTATTATTGTATCAGAACACTGAACAGCTTTTTACTTGCTTCTTTATTTAAAAAGTCTCTTCATCAGTTGCGCTTACTTGTGTTTATAATGATCCTCAGCTGTGTTACCTGCAACAATGCAGAAAATAGAAGTAGCATAAGTGAGGTAGAAATATTTCTAACCCGGTTAAGTTGGATGGGGAATCCTAGAAGGGTGGAGCTCTGGAAGGTCAGCTTCACAAACCACAGTCAGTCCTAGGCGGCTGCGTAGATATCTTGTCTCATTATATCTTTGTAGTAGATAATGCCTAGCCCTCTCTCCATTTGTTCAGGGAGAAACTTATTCTTGCTGCTGCCTTATCTTCTCCAGCCCAAGTTTTGTACCTTTGGGTACTGAGTCATGCTATAAAACCCTAATGAAATGTTTTCAGTTTGTAGGCATCTCTGAAAGCCGAGAACGAGTTAAAAGGGAGCAACAGACACATGTAAACTGCGAGAGTTTAGGACTCGGTGTCCTGTTGAGGATTTCTGTCTGTGCATCAGAGCCCCCTCTGTAAACCCGCTCGGCTGTTTCTGGTAGACTAGTGTAATGAAAAGTGAGGCCAAAGCTTTGCTGCTCAAGTTAAATGCGCACTGCTATTCTGTGCTCATGAGACAATCATTATATCTTAATGGCATGTAACAGCCAGAACTATTTTCAGTTGTTCAGCTGTTCCTGATCAGGGTTAGAGGACTGCAGAGCGAACCCAGGCAGTAGTAAACCTCTAAGGAATACAAATAACTTAATCAAGGCTGTTTCCTGCCTGCCGAGTGCAGTGGCTAGTGCGGAACAAAGGACTGGCACAAAAGCCCTGGATTCCTCCCAGATAGTTGCTCCTTTAGGGGAAAATAGGGTGCAAATGTGGACAATGAGAGCATCCTGTTAATTTTGCAAGGATACAAAAGTTCATCTCTGAAAAGAACTATTAAGCCAGGAAGTGAGAGCCCAGCTTGTTTTGAAGACCCAAATTTCATAGAGTTGAAAGTAATGGACATTTTGCAGCTTTCTTACAGTGATTTCTGTTAACACGTCCTACTGATAACTCTGATCTGCTAGCTACCTGATACTCAGTGCTTCAATCCACCTGTGCACAGGCAGGTGAATACTAAGGTTTTACTTAGTCTTCAGCTGTTGTTCCTTATTAATTTTTCCTTGTGATTTGATACTGAAAAGATTAGTCTGCTTTCATTCATTTCTAGGTTTTAGAAGATCCTCTCTTTTTGAACCCAGACATTTTAGATATGGGTGAAAATTCTCTTTCAGGAATAAGCTTGAAGAGCAGCTGAAAGGTTTTAGGCAGCCATGTTCTCTTGCCTCCTAGATCAAGAGAGACGTAACAGCAGAGCAAAGAAAAAAAGAAAAGTAGTTTACACGTAAAACTTCCCAGTTTTTCTGACCTTAGAAAAGAGGACAGGTCAATTAATATAGACTAACATTTTTGTAATGCATCCATGGCAATCTAACTACTTGAAGAAACACTTTGGAAACTTCTTATAGAAACCCACAGAAATTTTTTTAATAGCTAATATTTTATTATTTTTAAGTGACATGCTTTGAAGTGGGTTAATGTTCTTTCCTAGTCCCAAATGGCTGTTTAGATACTTCGTCTCAGTTTTGCCCCTGAATGAGGGATAATCCACTCAGACCTTGAAACTAGAAAAACATTGGCTTTTTTGTTCAAATTTATCAGTTACTCTTTTGTAGCAAGAGTATATAATGCCGTCCTGTATTTGGCCTTTCTAATCTGTAAATTTTCCCTCTTTCCTTTCTCTTCTTTACCTCAAATTCATTTCATTCTTCTGAGACTAAGTTCTCCTCTTGGCAATGCTGACTGAGCTTGCAGTTTCCTGCTAATAAATTGGCCGGCCTACCTAATTAATCTTCGCTTTCTCTGCAAGGGGTGCTATCTCCCAGCAATGATTTGAATTTCCAATATTTTTTTTTCTTCACAAAGAAACTGAGGGCTAAATCAAACAAATAACTGATATACCTGAAAATTAAGCATGTTCTCCACTCCTCAGCTTTGAATTTATAGTCTGGAGCCCTGTGGTGGGTGCCCGGATAGGTGGATGGGCAGGGTTGCCTTCTTCCAAGTAGGGTGCACAGAGCCAGCTGTGCATCTTAGAGCACTTAAAATTGGCGTGCTGGATGTGCAGCTGCCTTTTACTAGTGAATTGAAACCTCAGAAGACATGATCAACCCTTATGTCCCAGCCCTTCTGTGCCACATACACACCTGAGGGAGCAAGTGTGATGATTTGTATTCAAACCACCAAGTCCCACTTCCCAAAAACTTTAGTTTACAGTTCTTGACTAAGACGACCGCTCTTACTTTAACAGGCATCTACTGGAAGAGGTGTGCAGGAGGTGGATGATATCACTCCCTACTATCTATAACTTAGTATGTATTGTCATCCTCTGTCTGAGGGAGTGAAAATGGATGCCTACCCTTTACCTGAATGCTGTTTTAGTAGCAACTCTTCCTTTCAAATTCCTTTCCACACATCTCCAAAATCCATTGGGACAGGAAAAAAAAGCCCTGTCACTCTGTGGGAAAGTGTTTCCTGGAAGTGGAAAGACCTGGGTTTCTGGTCAGGATCTGTTTGCCATTTGATGTGTATTATATAACATACAGAACTCTTCTGAGAAAATATTGAAATGCACAAATTACCTGTTGTCTTTCTCTCTCTCCACTACAGAGTACAGATGTGTTTACCTATGCATGCACATGCATGTAAACTCATCCCTTAAAAGCATTACAGGACAGAGTACTGTTTATTTGTAATTTTTTCCCCCTTGACTCCAAGTATTGTATTTCAACTGGTGTCTCAGGTTCAGCAAATTCCTAGCCAAGAGCCTAGTGATTAGGACACTTTTTAGGGAAGCATCAGGATTTTTTGTTTTGGTTTGGTTTTTTTTTTGACAGGAAGGTGCAGAAGCATTTCTTTTGTGAGTGTTTTCGCCACTAGTCTAGTGCATCTCTCCCTCCTCCCCCCTTTTTTTTTAGTAAAGAAAATGAAGACTATTTTTTTTTCTAAAGGCTTTTTACCAACATAAACAAAAATTAGTATTGCCCATTCCAAAAGAGGAAGGTGAGTCTCGTTTCATGTTTTCATATTCCAGCCCTTCTCTTTGCCCCTTAACTGCCACTGACCTCCTGGCATTAAGCAAAAAAATTCCTGTCACGTGTGTGTCCTTGCGTGAAGTGTCTTCAGTCCAGGCTGATGTTTGCCGGTTAGTCAGGACACTTTCTTGGGACTGCATCACTCCCTCACCTTTTTTATAATGACCCATCCTCATGGTTCTCTGCAGTCTGCCCAGCACCTGCAGTGCTTATTTTCTATGCACGAGTAGCAAGCAGAGCCCTGGTGATCTGCCTTTGCCCCAGGTGGTGGCAAGATGGACCTGCAAAACCACAGCGGAGAATGCAGGGAGAGTTTTCTATCTGCAGAGGAAAAAGGGGCAGAGGCAGTCTGGGCATATGGGACTGTGGCTACTTACTTCGGAGCAGAGGAGCTTGCTCAACTGCTTGGCAAGGGGCATCCTCCAAAGGAGTTGTTGCTTTGTCCGTATTTTAATTCATGTGCAAAATTAGAGCTTGGGCAGTTTAAAAACTGCAAGTTTGGTTGATTTCTGAGGGCTGAATTTCAGGGCTGCAATTTGAGATCTTAAAGGACAACTTTTATTTTCGTTTGACTCATAAGGGTTTCCTCTCTCCCAGTAATTACTTTATGTATGTATTTATATTTCATGCTTTGAATGATATATCTGACCCCACAAACTATTTTTTTCTGCCAATAAAGATTGTTACTCTACATAACCCAACTTTCTTTAGTTTTTGAGGCTTCATACATTCATGACATTTTGAGGATAGCATTTTAAGTGCTGACTGTAAAAAACAGAACTATAGTAAAACAGATGTGAAGTCTTAATAAAAAGTATTCCCTTTTTAACTTCTTTTTGAAGTTTAGCGAGTTTTATTTTATATGAGTGAAACGAAGAGCAGGGATTTATTGAGTAAACGTGCTGTTAAGCTCCTACAGCTTAAGAAAATATATCTGATGTTTACTGTGTTGACCAATTTGTTCTGGCAGCTCTAATTCCCAGGTTGTAAGGTATTTTGGCTTTACCCTTTAGAGAAAAACCTAGGGCATAAAGGCTTACTTCTTTTGTATGGTCAGTAAATATCAATTAAAATTATTCTTGAAGATTTTTGACATTTGTTGTACACCCTTGACAATCAGATTGACGTGAAAGACTATAATAGCTCCTGAGCAGCTGTTAAATTCCATTGTATCAATGATCTGTGAACTAAACAGAAGTTGACTGATAGACTGTAGCTTGCTTTGAAGAAGCCATCATGGGCCATTGGGTCAAAAATGGTCTTTTTAGAAGGGGCCTTAGTATAAATTCACAACCCCTTGAAAGGAAAATTAAATAGCCTCAGGGCTATTTGGATTCTATTTCAAAACTTCAAATGCTTTTCAGAGTGTAAACCCTTACAGATGGAGCTCAGGCTTAATATGTGTCTGTAAAGCACCGAGCATATCTACAGGTGAGTAATCATCATCCACCCTGATGGCATATGAGTGCACATGCTACATCTACAGCTCTGAATAAGCGGGACTAATCCCTCACCTCAAGGCCATATGGTATTCACCAGTTCATGTCCAGACTGCATGAGCAGATCGGCCAAATCTGCTCTTAAGTGTCCTTGAACCAGGGATTCCTCTGGGTCCCCAAGACTGCTTTATTATGAAATAGTTTGCTTGGTTTTCTCAGGTTGAAACATCTCATATGTCAAAGGTTTTGTAGTAGCCTAGAAAAGTGATTCTCCTTTGTCATGAACCTTCTGGGTTATCAATAAATAACTGTGTAGAGAAAGGAATCCAGATCCTGTGAAGTCTCATGTATATCACCTCTGGAGTGAGCTATATCTCTTGATGGACTTGGTCACTGTGATGGAGAGGTATAGCTGAAATAGTCAAAACAGCTAGGAAACAGCCAGTCTGGATGATCAGGGTCCAGTGCCTAAACTTTTCTCCTGGTCCTTTTTTAGTGAATGATGGAGCCACAGCTACGTGTCTCTTTGTGCCACCCCTGCTGCCTGTACAGTAGCAGCAATAAACTTCTCTTCAGAAGTCTGCATTATCACAGAATGTTTGTTTGTTTGTTTTTTTCTCTAAATTAGTGAGTGTCTGCTGTCATATTCTCTCCACACCTGGCCTATTGCATTTTGAGCCAGCTAATAAAGTCCCCATTCAGCGCTCTTTTGGGAAGGTGTAGGAAGGAAACAGCTGGCTGTGACAGATAGTGCTTTGTCTGCTTCTGAAAGGTGCTAAGCATTACAGAGGTGCAAGGCTTGTATGAAAAAAATCACAAATCAGATGCAAAATTTTTCCTAAATGCAGATGGCAAAAAGAATTTTGCTTTTGGGTGTTGCAATAGTCCTTTAGATATATAAAACAAGCCAGTGGTGGGCCTCTTGGAAAACTGGCAGCAGGGCTGTCTGGCAATCACGGTCATAATACTAGGAACCTCATGCCAGTGCAGCAGTTGCAGACCTAAAGGCATAGTGTATTTATGCATCAGATTCCTCCCCACCCTGATAAAATCAGGGAATTCCTCTTTCTGCCTCGTTACTTGTCATTTTTGTCTGTCCTGGGATCAGCTGAGCAGACAAGTGTGTATGTGAGAGTGGTGAAGGGGCTCCTACTGACCTGCTGCAGGTGCAATTTGAATTACCTCAGTTGTCTTTGATTCAGATGCTTGAATTGGGCTTTGCTTCCCTCTGCTACTTGTGGTTTGTACTGGCTATAGAGAATGCACTTTCCATGCTTAACTGTTCTTCCGAAAAGGAACTTCTTGTTCAAGGCTGGAAGAAGAGTTGTCCAGAAGATCATAGTTATTTATTCCCAAGTAAATTGCTGTGAAGTAGTAGAAAAAAGTTGGTAATAGTCTTAATTACCCACTCTAATTAACAACCACGGGGAAGTTTTCCCTAGCTACTTGCACAAATTGTATTTTCAAAGTACAGAAGATCTCCCCATAATGCTAATTGGTTATGAGTTTATGCATCTAGAGTTGCTCATCCTTGGACCTATAATGAGGTTGCATCTGTGTGTCGATGAAAAGTGGAGCAAGCACTTCCTTTTTTTAGTAGTTCCACATAAAGCTGATGAATGGTGAGTGATTTGCTTATGAAAAATATCCTGAAGTATGACAACTGCCAAGCAAAACTTTCTCTTCTCAAGTCCTATGGAAAAATCTGAGGAGCAATGAATACATGCTTTTGTTTATGACAATGTATTAAAAAAGGAAGCTGCCTGAATACCGAGAACAATTTTCTTCTGAAGATATACAGAGAAAGCTGTCAAATGCCAAAAGGATTTTTCTGTAATAATGAGATGAGGAGAAAGCTAACAGCTACAGCATAGATGGTTTGCCCTATGCTTATTAAAATTTATAGAGGAGAAACTAATTGTTCACTTGCGGAAACTCAGTCAATGGGCCAAAGATATTTGCATGATTATGAATACTCTTGAGCATGTGGTGTTAGTATATGTTGCTTGGTTAGTCTAAGTATCTTGCCTAGCTGATCATTTGCCAAAAGAGGGGATGCAACTGTTTTTGCTCTTGGTTATGCAGAGATATTCTATGAGCACCTCACAAAAAAGCCGTTTTATTAGCAGATACTACTTGCTGCTTGGCTGAGTTAGAGCAGCATGAAAGTACAATCATGTTAAAGAGTTCCAAGCTGAATTATAGCAAAACAGCTGATTTATATTGGACTTATGCAGCTTTGTTTAACTGATACTGATAAGAGAGTTTGATGCGGGGGAGGAGGGTAGAAAAAGATTTCCCACAAATGGTTAGAACTCTTCGTTGCTGTGGGTTTGACACTGAAAAATCCTGCATGAATCGCTGGTATTAAAGACACTGCAGTCTATAGCAGTGAGATGTGTCAGACGAGAAACAAGGATTGGTAAAGATGAAAGGGCACGATAAGAAGTTGAGTCCTGCCTGTAGTGCCCCTCCTTGCCTTCATCCCTTGGTGCAGACTAGATTTGACTTTTCTGGTCCACGGCAGATCTGTGACTTCAGGGAAGGCATTAAGCGACTTAAGAGCTGAGGCTTATCCCTTTCTGGGTAACATTTACTTCTTAATTCTGGGTTTTCTGCTAGAAATCTTTTATCTTTGGTTGCTTACAACCTATTTGGGACTATGAAGGAAGATATTATTTTTATTTACTCACTCTTCATTTTGGGAAGAGACGAGGGTGGGAGGCAGGTGCCTGGTGCTAGCTGTTGCCTGGTTGCAGTGCCTTGTGTCGCCAGGATGGTTTTTGGAAGGGGTGTGGGAGGCCGTTTCACCCCAATGAGCAGCAGGGCTGCCTGGAGGGAGACGGACTGTGTAGGGGGCAGAGCAAGAGGTGGCCGGAGGAAGAAAGCAGAATAAGGCAAGGAGATTGCTTAGGGGAGAAGCGAAGTTGTACTAACAGCCCAGCCTAAGAGGACGCAGTGTGCAGAAGTCGAGAATAAAATGATCTGCCAACCAGTCTCTCACTGGCAGATCTGAGCTGTTACAGCTAGCATTTGCTCAGATAAAACATTGTGTTAGTGCTTGCTTTTAATAAGAAACATTCATACCTTAAAACTCTGGTTAACTGAGGATAGCAGCACTGAAGCATTCAAACTCTTTCAGACACAGAAAAGACACTTTTTTTTTTTTTTTAAATTTCTCTCTTGACGCATTTGCAATACTTGATTAATTTTTGTTTCAGTTAAAGCAAATGGAGAGCACATGGATTCTTCCATAGTTCAGCAACACCTTCCAGGCCCTTTTTCAAATTTTTCTAGCCATGCACAGAACTTTAGGAGAGAAAAGGAGAGTGGGAGATGCCATAAAACTATCTTCTAAAAGCTATGGCGAATCCCATCTCTTGGTTCCCGTGGGAGCTCTGCTTGATAACTCAGGACGATCCTGTTCCAGAGCAAAGGATCTCCACCACCTACTTTCACCCAGCGCTTGTATCCTCTTTGTTTCAGATAGCTAATCATGCTGTGCAGCCAGGAAAGGAATGTGTCTTGTGTTGTGGCTCAGCTGTCTGATGATACAGCAATGTCTACCATTCAGATGTAAACTCTGCAAAAACAATGGTTATAATAGTGTTTGATCACAATTCGGTCATAAAATATGGATTGTTGAACTAAAACAAGTAGATCACAGCTCTGCTTTTCAGACCAAGACTCAGCTGCTCTTAAATGTGCATTGGTTTGACATATGTATCTACGTTTCTTTTTTGTCTTGCTAAAAACTAGATCATTTACATAAGGCACAGCCCACCCCTCCCTCTGCCATCATAATACAGATTTTCAAAGTCCCCCTAATACGTATTCCAGGAAGGCTGTACATTGCGACCGTAGTCTTCTCCAGTTACCAGTCTGCCCTCCCAATGACACACTTTGGCTACACCGTAGGCTCCTTCATGAAGAGGGCTTGTAAGCAGAGCCAGCTTTCTCAGAAGCCCTGAGTTAGGGAGGAGAGGTGTCTGTGTCCTTCACTGGGAGAGGAAGGCGCCTGGGTGGAGTGTCTGGTGGTGGTGATGGCCTGGTGTCACTGCACTGCCCAGACCTCTTTAGAGCAGCCCCTGCTATAGTCTTTGGAGGCCCCAAGATCATGTTTCCAGTGTGCAAGAGCTGTAGTTCAAATGGACATTTCTCCTAGCACGCTCCAGACTGTACTTTTAGCCTCTTCTGTCCTACCACCTTCCTCCTGCAGCATGACAGCCCTGAGTTAGCATCTAAGAACGTATACTAGGGTGACTTCTTTTAAGAAGAAAATCAGTGTGCAGCTTCCCATGCTGCAAAATCATGTGCCAGCTAACAGTCCCCAGGGGCATCACCCTTCCCTAAAAGCACCCATTTCACTTCTTGGTTCCCTTTCGTATGTGCTGAAAAGGGCATTTCTGTGCAGAGTTCTTATGCATAATTCAATTTCCAATTTTGGTTTAGAAGCTGCCTTAAAATCTGAAGGCAAGAGAGTTTCTTTTGCTTTGCCCCACCTGTGAGGAGAATTTGAATTTGTTCTAGAAGAAACTGCATCCACTGGATTGGGGTCACTCCTACCTTATTATTCTCCCATCCATGCCTGTGCAAAAGCACATAAAGAGAACTGCATTAGGAGAAGCCTGTAATCCAAGTCCCATCACAGAAATCCTCAGCGAGTCAATCTCATTCTAGGCAGCTCCTGGTATTTGGCCATTTATTTCCTTTATTCTTCCTCCTGAAATAACACATAATGGATGCACCTGTCCAGCCATGCAGAGAAAATGAGGGCACTGCATGTAAGTTAAGTAATGACTCCTTAGCCCTAAATGTTTCCCCCAGCACTTTGGTCCTCAGCGTGTAGTGGTACATATTTTTTGTCTCTTTCTTTTGAAGCAAGACTCAATTTAATTCTCTCCGAAGTGTCAACTGCTGTGATTGCTTTATTACACAGTCTTATGCCACTCATAGCTTATCAGATTTTAAATTACCATATAAATCTACATAGTTAGACAATATAAGAAACATAATTTTAAATGTGTCTAATCTCATTTTCAAAGTTAGATAAGAAACAATCAACACTTTAAAAAGAAAGTGATACCCCTAAGCTAGAAAACAGGAACCTAACAAAATTATCTACACTAATCATCATTAACTATAATAATACTTGCAAAACAAAAAACAGTGGTGTAATTAATTGTAACACCTAGGGGGTGAAAAGAACCAGACAAAAAAAAATTCACAGATTACACATTGTTTGCTAATTCTACAACATGGTAATATGAGGGTTTGCTAATTATATATGCTAATATTGCTTAACTTTTAGCAGAATAATTGTAGCATATTGCATGTATTATAACGTGGTAAGCATGGCATAACCGCTGTGAATTTGAGCTCCCTAAGTGGAGAAAACAAAAATTAAGCTAGCAATAGTGCTTGGCTGGAAATCTGTATACAATTACCTTGCGGTCAGCGAAAAGAAAGCCTGCTGCAAGCACAGACCTGGGAGTAATGCTTTATTAATAGATGTGAGGAAGATAGTTTGGAAGAAACTTTTGCCTGCCTTGAGAGGGGAGCTTTGGCAGGAGTTGAAGTGGGAATACTGTACCAAAGAAACAAATCAGGAAGACTTGTTTTGAATTTTATTATTTGTTTGAAAGCAAGCTCTCAAAAGCCCCATTACTGAGAAAGCATTCAGTCCTGTTCCTTAGGCAAGAAAGGAAAACAGAGATAAACAGGCCTGAGGCAAGGGTGGCCAAGATGTCATACCGCAAACATGACTTGGGCTGTGTAGACCTGGGTCTTAAAAGTTGGGTCTCTGAGGACTAGGAGGTACACCGACCAAAGACATGGTCACCTAGTGAAAGCTTGACCTCCTGTGATCTGAGCAACGTGTTTCTCAGGTGGAGCTTCTGTGGCAGCAGACACCCGATGGCATTGGCATTCTTTCTGCTGCCTCACGCGCTCGCTCATGACTGTGGTGCTTGGGGAGTGTTTCTAGCTGCTTTTCTATTAACTCCTGTTCTGAACACACAGTGAGGAGATTGCAGTGCTTCCTCAATGGTGTTCGTGTTTTTGCTGGGGTTGATTCTGATTATTCAGTGCGTCCCCTGGACTGCAAACCTTCCTTTTGTTAAAAGGAATGTTTGACTACGTGAATAAGAATTGACATGAGTAATTGAAGCCTAAAATAATGTGACTTGGCCCAATACATATGAAATGAAATATAAGTAGACTGAAAGGAATGGAACTTCAGAGGAGAACTGGTAGTGCTGCCTATCAACTGGATGGACGGCTCTGTGCTAGAAAAGCCTGTCTTCACCTGCTTATAACTTCTGCCTTTAAGAGTCATACTGAAGGTTTCTAAGACCTGCATCTGCTGTAGAGTGAGTAATGTGTGGGTGTGTGTTTGCATTTAAAAGTTTCGGATGATATACGTTGTTCCTAAAAGGAAAAACACAGGATTTTAAATTAAAATACGAGCACCTCACTGAGAAGCTACAGAGCCCCTATGATAAGGGGAAGAAACCTGCTGGGTTTACTCAGGGGAAATATCCAAATTCTGTGCCTGATGCTCCAGAAAAGATCAGCTTGTGGTCAGATGGCTGCCTCTCGAGCCCTGAGAGCTGAAGCTGCGGGAGGCAGTGCCTGGGCCGATTGCCCCCGGTTGACCGCTGCCCTCCCTGACCCGGGCTGGGCAGTTGGCGTGCGGAGGCTCGGGCCTCGGAACAGAGGACCCCAGTGTGTCTTTTGGTGGTCCCTGGGTGTTGGCAGGGAGAGAGCAGTCTCCCTGCACGGGAGGGGTGCTGGAAATGGGAATGCCAGGGTCTCGGGGGATTGCTTCAGGCTCGGGGGACTAGAGAGTCTGCGCGGGGCAAAAGCAGCTTGCTCTTCCCCTCTTCTCCCGCCTCTGCCTCCTGTAGCTGCACCACCGTGCCACAGCGTGCCCCCGCCATGCCACATGGGGCGTGAAATGCCACACGGCCACTGCCCACAGAGCGGGGAGGGAGGGAAGGGGATGGCCGGTCATGCCTGGCAGAAGCCGGCAGCCCTCACCTCTCTGCTTTCCTCCACTGGCATCTGCAAAGCCTGTGGGCAAACCTTGCTCCCTGCCCTGCCGGCTGCTGTCAGGGAGGGCAGGAGAGATCTCAGCTGCCATCCCCGCTGGCCAAAGCCCGTGCGTGGCCGGGGGTATCAGCAGGCTTCCATGTGGTGTGGTCTCCGCTTGAGCAAATGACATTATCAAAAAATTCTGAAAAAGTACTTGTAAGGGCGGCATGGTCAAGCCTCCAAAGATAATTAGGGAAAAAAACCCATCTTTTCCTGATTGTCGCAGCCTCAGACAAAGTCCCCAGTGGCTCTAAACTCATTTGGCTCTATTGCGTTATTGGAGCTGTGCCAGCTTATCTGGTCAGACGAACTCATTCAAATGTAGATAGTGTCCAAGAGTCTCAAATCTCTAGGCTTGTAAACAATTTGAAAGCACAGGTACTTAGAGTGGGGAACACTTAAAAAAATTATTTTTAATTGCAAGAACTGAGAACGTATGCTTTGCATTTTGGCCATTTATTTTGTTCATGGTTTCCCAGTGCTTCCAAGTCAAGTCTCTTTATCTGTTCTCTTTTTGTGTTAAGATGCATTTCATAAAGACAAGCATAGATATCTTAAAATCTTATAGAGCTGAATTCTAAGAAGTCTTACACTGTATTCATTTCCAAAATAAGGAGAGCCTGTAATCTTTTTCCTTATTTTTCCTTTCCCCCCCACCCCCGCTCCTTATAGTGGAAGTTCTGTGTATAATCTGCTGTTTTACAAAAATAATTCTGGCTGACTCCATCCATTTTTTCACTTATGATTATGCACTGTGTTTGAAAATGCAAACGTACTACGAAGTGAACAGGAAGCTGAGCACTTTTTACTTTGATGCTAGTTCTGCTTGTTGGAAAACTTACAGAACATGAACTCAATCTGTCTAGCATGCAAAATATAGGTATAAATTTGTATAAAATTTCTACTGAAACCTAGTAGAGCTTATGAACTGCAAACTGGTCAGCCCAGTCTCTTTTCTTAAAATATCAAAGTTGATTAAACATTCTCAGATGAAAAGTAAAGACAGGTATACACTGTCTAATAGAAATGATAAGTTATAAAAGTGATGGTGTCAACGGAATAAAGTAGGATAAGATCGTATTTTCAAATAAGTGTCTAGCATGTCTACTGTTTGGCACCTGATAAATGTTTCATTCACATCCTGTTCACTATCTCTCTGGTTGTCATGGGTCATCAGATTTTTTTGTTGTTGTTGTTTTTTGGGTTGGTTTTTTTTTTGTCCCCCTTTCTGAATAGTTCGGATGACCAGCCTCAGAATTTAAGAGATGAAGAAAACCTAGGAAATATATTGCTCTAGTTGCTTCTATTCTGTATTATGACAGATTTTCTTTCTGATATTCATTTTCCTTCTGACACCTTATCAGATTACTGCAACTTATTTTTAGGCTGGAAAATTGAATGAAAAGTTGAAGCTGGTGTATGAAGTAGGCCTGCTTTATTGATAGTAGATGGAAGAGGCACTTTCTACGCTGTAAATAATGTGAGTCGCCTCCACTGCAAAGCCGCTTTTTGGCCTGTCAGTCCCCAGTCTGTAGTGTTGCCTGGGGTTATTCTGTCCCAGGTGCAGAAGTTTCCTTTTGTACTTGTTGAACCTCCTGAGTTTTCCTGTTGGCCTTTTCTCCCGCTTTGTCATGGTGGCAGCCCTGCTCTTTGCTGCTACCTGGTGCCATCCACAAACTGCCTGAGGGGTCAGTCTCCCCTGTCATCTAGCTCACAGGTGATGATACTTAACACTATCAGCTCCACTATCAAACCCTAAGATATGCTAGTCATTAAAAAAAAAAAGTTATGACTGGCCATTAGGCTTCAAGCTGTTGACCCTGAAAGTCCAGCCAGTCTAGCGACTTCATAGACCACCCATTCAGTTCCAGATGCTGTAACTTGTCTGCCAGGTGTCACTGATGAAAGTCTTTAGAAACTGAAAGTAAATTATATTCTCTGCTGTCCTCTGGTTCACAGAGCCAGTCGTTTCATCATAGTAGGTAATCGTGCTGCTCAAGTGCAATTTTGTAAATCTGTGCTGACTGTTCCAAATCACCTTCCTGTCCTTCACATGCATAGAAATGTCTTTCATGAGGACTTGCCAAATAAATAATTTTCCCAGGGACTTAAGGATGACTTAGTGGCTCATAGTTCCCCGGATCCTAGTCCTGCTGTTCTGATTTTTTTTTTTTTTTTTTTTTTTTTTATTTTTTGAGCAGTAGGGGACCATGCAAGTCAGCATAGCCTTTTGAAGATGGTAGAGAGAGGCCTCATAACGATATTGGCCAGCATGCTTTGGTATGCTTTGTCATGTTCCATGGATGGGTATACACTTGGCTTACTCAAGCATCCCATAATTTCATTTTCCTCTGTCTGGTAGTTCCTGTTTACCCCAGCTGAGACTGAGAGCAGACCTCCTCAGTGAAGACCGATGCAAAGAAGGCATTAAGTACCCTGGCCTTTTCCATGTTTTTTTATATAGGCCAACTCCCCATTCAGCAGCAAGCTCACATTTTCCTACATCTTGATTTTGCTACCAAGGTACCTGTAGACTCCTTCCTTGTTGCCCTGCTCAACTCTCAGTTGTTTCAGCTCCAGCCAAGCTTTGCCCATCCTGAATCCAACTTTGCACATGGGTGATCTCTCTCTCGTAGCCTCTCCCTGCTCCCACCTTCCCCGTGCTTGCTTTTCATCTCTGGACTCCCTCAGGATTTCCCAATTCAGCCAGGGTGTACCTGCCCCACTTTGCCAGGGGCATCCTGTCAGTCCCTAGCAGTTCCTCACTCTTCAAAGAGGGTCCTGTTGTCACAGAAGGCCAAATCCTGTCGCAAATACCAGCAACAGAACTAGCCCTTGGATGCAGTGGAGAAGTCAGTGCAGCAGCCTGAATATTGTCGAGAAGTCAGCAAAGATCTGAGGATGGCAGAAGGGTCCTTGCAAACTGACCCTGAAAGCAAGCCTATGGAGACCTTTTCTGGCAAAAACTGTTCAAAGACTGGTAATATTTGAGCAAAGAAATTCTGTCCCATTGCTTGTGTCTATTTTATTGATTAGGCAGGGAACTTTTTGTACCTTGTGTGAAACACACATGATTTAAAACCACACAGCAATCAAACCCCAACTTCAGCAAGCTTTTTCTCCTCAAGTCTCTTCCTGACCTTCATGGGTCTGAATGAGTAATACTTTAATTTTCCTTCCCCACTGTTCCTGATGCACCTCCCCCGCCTTTATTTTTTTTTAGCTGGTGTTAGTTCTCTGCTCTTTCAAAAACATAGAAATATGTACCAATGGCATTAGGAGCTCAGGAAGTAGAAGAGTGGGATCAGTCCATACAGTATTATTGTTCTGTGATGCTCAGGTGGAGTGGGACTAAAGTAGTTTTATATCAGCATTCATCAGCATCCCCAGCAGGGAAGATGACTGGCTTGCTTTGTTAATGTGCTCTTGCTGTTCTCAGTTACTAAAACATCTGTTAGGGGTCATTGACATTTGGGCACAAACTAGAGCTGTTCCCAACAACTCTCAACAAGGAAAGGAGAGTAAATGAAAGTAATATTATCTCGGGTCAGGCTGATATATTGATGCTCATAACTCTGTTGTTTTTTTCCCCCTTATTTCTTCATTTTGTTTTAGAAAATCGCATGTAACTAGTGCAACTATTTTTAAGAGGCAAAAATGAATATAACTGTGATATAATTCTTACCCAACGTAGGCAATAACAAAAATAAGCATTCAGTGTAAGTTTGGGTATTTTTGGGGTTTTTTTCTGGGGTTTTTGTTTGGTTGGGTTTTTTGTGGTGTGGGTTTTTTGTTTGTTTGTTTTTTCCCAGGCTGTATGACTTAATTTCATATCTTTTAAACCTCAAAATGTAACTTTTGGAATCTTAACAATACACTTAATTGCACAGATATTTTTACACAAGCTGGGACTACCAACCTCAATTGTAATTACAAGAATATTAAACTTCAAAAATGTTTAATCAAGAATGAATTTCAAACTAAAGAGGACATTTTCCACCTTGTTTTGGTTATTTGGAGTTGGGTTTGAGTTTTTTCATTATGTAACAATATATAGTATGGAAAACCACATTTTGACAAGTTTATTTTTGTGGAATTATGGGTTAAGGAACTTCTGTTTCTAGGGTTTTCATCCAGGTACAATTATTACCAGGTACAATGTTGCCATTTTTCCTGCAGTATGTATTGTTTTAGCTACAATTGATTGACTTTTATTGTACAGTTTTTCTCATTGTGCAGAGTCTTTTCAGATTAGTATGTGTATGCTCGTGCTACACAAAGCTCAGACATCTCCGGTATGGCTGAAGCATGTGGGATTTTGCTTGTGGAGTTCTGTGCCTGACTGCATTACAACTTTTGCGGGAGACAATGCAAATAACCCTGCTACTGTTGTTACATGTCTTCTCCTGTTTTTTTTTGGTGTGGGTTTTTTTTTTTTTTCCTTCCAACTTCAGAGAGGATATTCTGATTCTTGATATTTACACTGTTAAAAGCCAAATAGTTTGATTTTGATGTTTGGCATTATGAAAAAAAGTTTTTCCCTTTCTTTTTTATATTCAGTTTATCTTTTTTTTTTTCTTTATAAACAGTTGGAAACATGGTTGGTCTTTCAGCACATCCATTGTCTCACTGACTTCAAGCAAAGTGCCAGTGATGCGTTCTCACGTTGACTCCAGCCAACTGTGACATATAGATGGTTTTTAAAGATTATATGCCATGGCTGTGTGAAAAGCAAAAACATTTTTATGCTTTTACCCTAACATCTGCTTCTAGAGGTTGATGAACAAATCCTTGCTATCATTAGCTTGGCTACATGGTTGGGATTTGCTTGCTATTCTGAAGACAGAATTGCTGAGAGAGGTACTGAAATAGCCACTTCCATGGAAACGGGGAAGTGGTGTCTTTTCTCACAGAGTACTGTACATCAATAGATCTTAAAAAACTGTTATGAGGTCCAGGCCTCAATGCCGATAAGCTGACAAACTGTTGCCCTCTGTCACATCTCGTTTTTCTGTGTAGAAGATCACTGAGAAGATTCTGCCTGGACAAAGATGGCATCTTTTGAATTACTTTAATTTCCTTGCCCCTATAAATGCATGGAAAGGCCTGGTGGAGAACGACATGTCTTGTTAACTTTGCAGTTATAGGACAAAACTAAAATGTTTTGCGAATTCCTTTAGATTTGTGGATAGCTAGTTGGTTGAATTTCCCCTGCCACTGTTTGCGTGCTTGTAAGTGCTAGTGCAGATCTTGCGTTAGCTGAGTTGGAAGAATGCTTTTCTGATAGCTCTTACTTTGTATTCTTATCTTCCTGGGAGACTACAAAAGCAGCTGTGAGCAAGGTTCACTCTTCACCCTCTCTCCCAAAATCCTCTCTCAAGGTGTTACAGCAGAATACATCTCTCTTGCTAGAGATGTGTATGCTGTAGGAGCATTCAGGAGCAGACATGGAATAAGAGCGTGCAAGTTGTCGTAGCTAGGCTAGTAGAATGAATTGAATAGTGTCCAGATGAGGGTTTGGATAAAAGATTATTAACTAGCCAAAAGTTAATCTGTGAGGACTGTGATAGTGCTTTCGGCAACTCCTAAGGCTTGCAACCAGAGGAGACAATTCCTGGAGTTGAGCCAAAGCACACTGGCCTTCATTTCCACATGTCTGCCCTAAGTCTTGTGGGTGTTTAGAAAAGCAAAAGACAGAAAGCCAGAATGACTTGCCATTAAGGCGGTGTTTGCAATGTTTCAAATTTGGGTTAACAACTTCTGGTCTCACATTTTGCTGTGTTACTGGATATGATGTTCACAGGGTCTTCCAGGTGTATCAATAAACCTTTTTGTTTAGATGAATTCAGTCCTCTTGGCTTCAAATTCAGTAGCCTAACATTTCCTTTTGAATTGTCGTATTCCTACCCAAAAGGAAAAGCCAGACTCTAGTGCTTTTGCAGCGTGTAGGTCTTCCAAGTGAGGCACTACTAGTCTTTCGTCTTTCCTGTCAGCGTTAATGCGATTGGAGTGCTCTTTCCCAGCATGGAAAGGTGAATGGAAATTTAAGCATATATTTTTACTGATTAAGAATGGGAGATGCTTCATGCTAAATGTACCAATTTTTCCAGTTTTGCCTTGCAAGATGACAACTGCCATATTTGCTCTCTTAGCTGATTTTGAATAATAAGCCTTCATGCCTATATTACTTGAAGGTTAAATGTTAATATACTCTGTATGGGACTGCACCTTGAAGTAATTTCTAAGCTGAATACAAGATCCAAACCTGTTGCTTATTATGCATTGCTCTGCCCGGGTCTAAAGACTTATCAAGAATTATGTCAACTATTTTGATTTTAAGGTTTAAGCTAAGGCTCTAATATTTGATATAATGCAATTTTATGTCTCCCTTTGTATTAAAAGTCACAGAAAAGAGGAAAATCTCAATGGACCTGTGACATGACAAACAACATCATTTTTTCAGGAGCCATTATCATTTCTTATGTCATTGCAAACAAATAAGGAACCTTTAATCCAAGGACAAACGTCATGTAACACTTTTATCTGTCATCCCAATATATGTTTTCATATTTAAAAATATCATGCAGCATTAGCAAGCTATTGCACTGCATACTAAAAATTGTGAAGAACTCTACAGCATATATTAACTGGCTGCAAGGACTCATTACTTTGGTTCTAGTTAATATTTCTAATTGCAGTTGACTGTTGATTTGCAGAATTTACTTTTTTTTTAAAGGAAATCTGTCTGTTTACTCACCAAAGCTCCATAAATATATTTTTAAAACCTAATATGACCAGATAACATGTAACAGTGAATGTTCTGTTAATACAGTTGATAATAAATTTCATCCAGAAAAAAAAATACAAATTTGGGACAGAAGTCTTAATCACAGATTGAACAAATAAGGAAAAAGAAGTAAATATTCTTTTTAGCAAAGAGATGAGACTTATTACTGCATTTCACATTTGCTTTCACTTGTGCAAATAAGCACACGATTTTTAAAATAAGGCAAAGATACATGCCCACTCAATAATCTCTTTAGTTATTTCTGGCATCTCAATAATGACCTCAAACACACTGCTTGTTGAAATACATGGGGTTTCTTTATATTAAATAGTAGCCTGATGCAAGAAATCAAAGAACATATCTATCTATCTCAGTTCAAGAAAGTATCAATGGAATTGATCTAAAAGTTCAGCAAACAAGAGCTACATTTTAGGGGCAGCCTGAAATACTGCATAACTAAGAAGGTCCAGGAATCACTGTGGTCTAGAGAGTTCTCTGAATCATTGCTCATCCTTCTTGTTTGGAGGGGGCAAGAATTTACTGTTACACTTTTGTAGTAAATTGTGAACTTTTTTCCAACTCCTGTTTGCTCAGCTGTTTTCATCAGTGAGTTGGAGAGGGGAAGCAAAGGGGACAGTCAGCAGGTAGTCTTTTCTCTTCCTAAACATGTTGATAAGCCAGGTAGCTCGAGGATGATTTCCCTTGTGTGACTGTACAACCTGAGACAGAATTGAGTCTGACTAAAAGCTGTTCCTAAGAACAGAAATTATTTACTGTGGTTTATTACCTCTTTATTCCAAAAATAAGCAGAGCTGAGAATGCTTTATTCTTTTTCTTACTGATTTTGTTTGTTGTTTTCTTTTTTTTTATTTTCCCAGTTAGAAAATCCCCTTCTGCAACTAAATGCAACTGCATAGCCTGTAGGAAAAGAAGTATAAAGATGTCCATCATAGTACTTTCAACATTTTCAAGTCACTGCTTCAACCATGTAAATTCCTATCCATTGCATGATTGCAGCTCGTTAGCTACTGATAAAGTGTTGTTGGACCTTAGTGCAGATAACATCTACTGTCACACAAACCACGTTGTATCAGTGGAGTGATTTTGGCTGAGATGCTTATAGATAGTAAGTAGGATGTATCATACACAGTCAGTAGGTAAAAAGAGCCCTGGACCACTGGTGCACTCCACAAATTTTTCACTATCTTCTTTAAGAAAGCCATGTTTTGGCCCTTCCTACTTATTTTTCTTTTTTTATGTCGTGGCCTTTAGTTTGTTTCTACTCAGTCTTCCAAATGGTGTTTTTTTCCTCCTGTAATAACTTCTTAAACAAAAAAGAAAAAGGAGGGAGGGGGATGGGGTGAGGAAAGGCCTTAATCTCTGAAATATTTTCATGATCTGTTGGTGTGCCCTGTCTCATTTTCTTCTTCCAAATTTCACCCTTTGTCTTCAAGACCCTTACTCTCATCCACGGTTTCCTCTTATTCTCACTCAGTCCATCCAGCTCTCTCTTTATCTTGAAAGTCTCCATGCTCTTTCCACTCACTGTCCTTCCCCTGCCCTCAATCTCTTCTTCACTTTTTCTTTCCCTCAGGATTTTCTTCTTGCTCCTTGCAGATTTGCTGCCCCTGTTCCCATGCGGATGATGAGCTGATGTGGGCGTCTGCAGGCACCAACAGGTCCCACACTGGGTGCATGAGTGGTGAGAGGCGGAGGGAGAGCGGGACCAGAGAGGGAGCAGAGACCTACTGGCAAAGGGCTGTCTCTGCAGCTGCCTCCCAGTTCTTGAGCCTAGCAGCCCCTCTGTAGCTCAGGTGGGAAGAAAGAGTGGCTCAGCTCATCCCACAGACTGTTTCCCTCCTATATCCCTTCTTTTCTCTTCACAACCAGTAAGAGATTAGAGTTGGTATTCTTGCCCCTGAAGCAGAAAAGGGTGTGTGGGTAGAGGAAGGAGCATTGTTCGTCAACCTGACTCCCCCCTGTAATGTTTAGCTCTTAATAGATTTTTTTAATAATAACTAGTGTGCAATTCTTGGGGAGGGGGAGAACAACTGTGAAAGCATATTTTTAACTTCCCTGGGGCAGGATTTGTCTTCTATTGTTCCTATACAGCAATGTGAATATGTGATGCAACGTGGGGAATAACATTTCAAATAAACATGAAAATGATTTCCCTTTGTTAGATTCAGGCTGAGAACTGGCTGGCTGAGGAGAATGAGCCACTCTCTCACTTTTAAGTGGATGCCTCCAGCTGCACAGGAAAGCAACCTATGCTATTTCCACTAATTCTGTGGAAAGATAAAGGGCCTCACTCTTCAAGAGCTTTTACAATTGCTTAAAAGAGGTTTTGCAATCTGAAAAAAAAAACCCAAACAAAACCAAAACAAAAAAAACCCCACCAAAACCCCAAAACAACAAAAGATGAAATAAATCTGAAGGGAATGCAAACAGAAAGAAAATAGGAGTTAGGTTTTCCTTACTGCCAAACTCTACAATATGTAGGTAGTGTAGGTAACTGTAATATAGGATTTTGTGTTCCCTGCTGTCCCCATCCCTGAAAAAGTAGAGAGTACTCTCTACTAAAAGTAAAGTAAATTTAAACTAAATGCTGATTCTAATTAGCCACTTAGAGTTTTGCTGGTTGAGTTTCATGGTACCAGAACGTCACTCTGTGTGCTTCAGCACAGGAGCAGACCTTCCAGAGCTCTGGGGAGGAACCAGAGGGAATAGAGATTTTATAAAGTTAGAGCAAAATATAGAAGAGAGAAAAAGACAAGGCAGTTTCTAGGCAATGGCAGAACCATGCCTGTGGGGGGTGCCCAGCCTGGAGCAGAGTCAGAGGAGCGATGCCCAGATGTTCCCAGCTCCATCACCTTGGGAACTTCCCTGCTGGAGAGCTGGATCAGGAGGATTTAGCCTCTTCCAGGCTAAATCAGGAGGATTTAGCCTTTTTCAAGCATCCCGATAGAGCCAAGAACCACGCTGGGCAAGGTGGATGCCGAATTCTAGCAAAAAACAGGGTTTCCTTGGCAGTGTTTTGCTCTGTGATGAGTTGGGACATGAAGGTAGGTGTCTCACCTGGGCCCATGAGCCCCAGCATAAGGCAGCATACCTTGCCCTGGTGGAGCTGGGGGCAGAGGCGCCTGCTGATTTCTGAGTGGTGTTGCTTCGTGCTGAAAAGCCGTGAAACAAAAAGCATAATTTGCCGTAGCCTGTATGGCACAACTTCAAGCAGTCTGCACAGAGAAAGAGAGACAACAGCAGAGGCAAGTGCTGTATCTGCTAAAAGCCAGGTTGCTGTAGAAATCTGTGTCCTGTAGTTGTCTCGGACTGCACTCCAATAAATCAAATCTGGCACTTTTTTGTAAGAGTTGAATTTTACTTTGGGAAGGATGAGGTTTCTACCTCTGTTTTAAAACATCTTGTAGCATGTGATCCTTTGGGGGGAGGAGGAGGAGGAAGAGTCAGGGCATCATACAAACCTCAGTCCTGAGGCTGAGAGTAATGACATTGAATAAATCCTAGATTCCTTAAAATGATAAAGGGATGTAAGAATGCTTGATCTGAAATTACATGCCTAAATGTATGGTCCTACTGTGGTGAAAATGGAAGTAGCCAGCTGAATGAAACCTCCTGTCTCATACTATTTATTCTTCCTGGGCAAATAATACATTAAAACAGAAGAACCACACAGGTGGTGTCCATACTTTTTATTTCTGTGAGGAAAGACCCAATGAAATACAGAGAGAAACAAGATGAAGGAAAGGTGAGCACAGTCCTCATCTTCCACAAAATGCATCTCCCTTGCATCTTTTCTGTTCAATATCTGGACCTAAAAAACCACTGCTTTCTCTGTTTGGACTGTTTCAGTATTCTTAGGATCACACTCAGTAAAAAAAAAAACGAAACAAAGAAACCCACTGAAGGCTGAACAAGCCAAACTCCCTCCTTTCTTCCCACCACCTTGAAAAAGAGAGGGCTTACCAAGGCTTTTCTTGAATAATGTGGAGCAAACTCCATCTGCAGCCTTGTGAATATTCGATTTGTGTTTCCAGACCTTCCATGTTAGACTTTTACGAAATTGTCCTAGGAAAGATTTGCCCTCGTATGAACTTAGCATAGACTACTACTAAACCCTGGAAAGAAATGCTTTCATAAGCCCCCCATTGCCTTTCATTTTAAGTTCTTCCTTTGTGTTTTATGGACATGGGTCATAACACTAGTTAAGAGTAAAAGTGCTGCAGTTTGAATAATTCCTGCTAGCACCTGTGAAGGCCACTGGCTTCTGAAGAAAAATCACAAAGCTCTGAATTAAATCTTCTCGCTGTTAGCTCCTGACATGTCAACAATTGGTGAAGAGAGAGACAGAAAGGGAGAAAATAACATTTACATTTTCTCACTAATTTAATGAGAAATGAAAAGACAAGAAGAGAGAGGGGTTGGTTAGTTTTCCATTCAGCATTGACTTCAATGCTTTTACAAGGACAGGCTAGGAAAGGCAGGGAGCTGTACAGTATAATAAATCTGGAGCTGCTCGGATAGCTGGAAGAGGATGCTGCGGTGCCGAGTTCTGGGAGCGTAATCCCATAATTCAGTGGTTCCAGCCCAGCGAGTGCCACATGGCTTTCCACTGAGCTCATTTACGATCCCAAGCAGTTCTTCGCTGTCAGTTCCTATCTGCATCTTCTCCTTCCTTAGTTTTTTCCTTTCTCTGAAATCTTCCCTGTCACATTTCATCTTAATTCTGATTTCTTGTCATCTTTCCTTGAGCTGTTTCAACTTACATTTTTTCTGCTATCACCCACCATTTCCATCATTGAGGGGTTAATGAAGCAAACCACCTCTAGCACCAGCACGGTCCCCAACTCAGAGCTTTTCTCTTGTTTTCTCTGTCTCAAAGCAAGTACAGGTTCTTTATATGCTTGCTATCTCTGATATACCTAATTTTTGCACCTAACCAGAACCTCTGCTTCTTTCTCACATCAAGCCTTCACCAGAAGAGCCTGACTGATGGACTCTTCATAGGGCAGGAAGCGTCAATGGAGCACTGTAGCCAGTGTATGCTGACATTGGCAGCAGTGGTTTATACCAAAGATGGATGTAGGCTATTTCAGTTGCAGTCTGATATTTCTTGATCTCCCTTTTCTGTTTAATACCTTTACATTCTTAAAGCGGCCAGATTAATCTTCATCTGTTTCTTCTTGAATACAGTTTCTTGAGACTAGAAACTCATTGCAAATTGATTTTAATCTGAGTACCTCTGGGTTATTATTTGGCTTCATCTTTTATATAAACAAGTAATAAATTGTTGGTTGATATTTTTCTGAGCCGGCAACTTGAACAGGTGTGTGCCATTGCTGTCTTCCCTAATTTCCTGCTAGTTTAACACTGTTCCTCTTGAGCAAATTCCATTCCCGTCTCAGCATTAGTCATGCGTAATCTTATAGCCGTGAAACTTTCCTGTTGTTTGGTCAGTGACCCAGCCATCTAATTCTGCTTGGCAATCCTGTCACTCACTGTTTCAGCAAGCATATCCTTTCAGCAAATATATTCTTCTGTCAGCATTTGCCGGTGTTCTTCCACCACATCTCATGGGTTTCACAAATTTTCACATTATCTCATCCCAGTCCAGTTGTCAGCACCTTTGCTGTCCTGCTGATTTTTCATGTCTTTGCATTCCAGCAACCTTCATGTGCCATAAGATGCAATGAGGTACAGTAACATCAAAAAAGCTGAGTTGACTTTCTGATAGAGACATCCTCAGTGCAGTACCACTGTGGGAGTTGAGGGGCAGGAGGCACACTCTCTGGATCCTGATGGTCCTTTTGCCCTGGCTGGAATGACCAGCTGAAGGCTGCTCAGTTAACAACTAGAAACAGAACTCTTCTTAGTGGAGGAGTGCACCATTTTCAGCACCTCTTCCCCACACGCCTGTATTTCAATAACAGGCAGGGTAAGAAGTTTTCCAATAGTCAACACCATCCTGGAGTCATCTTATATGGCTCAAGACAGCTACTGTACTTGCCTTAGAGCTGCTTGACACTGGTAGGTTTGCTGAATTTGCAATGTACTACATTTGTAGCTGCGAATATGAAGGGTGCATATAGTTTTCTTTTCAGTACTTTTGCACATGCTCCAGCTTTAAACCAAAGCTTTTAAATAACCGACAGTTTCATCATAGTACATTTCTTTTGGGTTGAACAAAATATTTTGTTAAAATTAAATGGAATTCTTTGTTGTTTTTCAAGTGTTTTTGAAGATTTTTAGAATAATATAGTTTTAAGTAAACTTTGCATATACATAAATACGATATGTTTTTAAGAATGGTGTGTATTCATAGGTAAACCATGATAAAAGAGGTCATCTTGTTAGAACATTTTTGGCAGGGGGGAATAGGAAGAAGTTGCATGCTGGTATTACTGATTACATATACTTTTCACCTTCTAAGAAAGCATTGCTTGTGAGAAATTTGTCCAGAACATTTAAATTCAGGAATTCTTTTAAAGCATGTGTATACAGTATCTGCTCTTGTATGAAAGACACTCATTCTTGTGCAGAGAGCTAACTGGTCTTCCTAGAACTCTTTAGTTTTTCTTCTTTCACATGAGAAATATTTTGAATAAACTCTTCTGAGATGTTTACCAATGTGTATCGAGACAACCTCTGGGGGAGGGGGAAGACAATGATAGAGAACAATATACTAGCAATAAAACCCAATATTTATATTTAGAAGCCATTAATGCAAAATTTCAAACAAGAACATGTGGTGAGTGATATAGTAGACTATTTGGCGTGGTGTGTGGTTTTTTCCTCCATTCTTTGTAAATTTGATTTTGTTTTGTTTACTGGCTATCTAGATAGCCAGTAGTGGTGTGCTCAGGGTGGACCAGTCTTGGCTTTCTGCATATGAATAACTTAAAAAAAAAAAAAAAAAAAAAAAAAGGTGAACAATTAGAACAATTAGGTATTGTTTCAACCTAAATGATAGGAAAGAGAAAACATGCTCCCATTTAGACAATGCTTCTGTGACTACATTAAATATTCAGGACTGTGGGGTAATTACCATAGGATGGAGCACAGGAGAATTTATTTAAATAATAAGAAAAATAATAAATTCTGTTGATTATGAACTATTTCCTGCAACAGAGAACAGGTATTTGGTTGCAGGAGGTTGAAAGGGCTGATGCTTTTGCCTTTGTAAGGAGCAAAAAGCATTCTGAGGTCAATGAAATCAATGTTTGAAAGATGCTGCTTTCTTTTTTTTTTTTCCTTTTTATTAAGTTTGTTTTTTCTCAACTAGAAAATGTCACAGTAGAAATGGAAAGCCTCATCATGAGCAGACCATAGACCCAAGTCATGTTTCCAGCAAATACTGTCTTATTCATATCTGGCAATCATGCTAATTAGAGTAGTTACCAAAAAGTATAACCTTTTAAAAAATACTTCCACCACATTTTTTCAGGGTAGCAAAAGGAAATATAGTGACTTAGTAAATATTTTGAATGGGCAGGGAACTGACTTCAAATCATAGATTATAGGGTTTAAAGGGATTTCAGGATGCCCTGAGGGAAGATACTGCAGAAAATGACAAGACGAAGTTTGTCTGCATTTCCTGAAAAATGCTTATCTTGCCTGTTCTTAAAAAATTCTGGTGATGGAAAATGGATTTCCCTGGCTGCAGTTTCAGCCTATTATTTCTTGTTCTTTCCTTCATGGACATGGAGGATAAATTATTCCTTCTCGCTCTCTGCAAAAGCCTTCAATATACTTGAAGACTTTTGCAGTTAGCAACCCCAGTTTGTTCAGCCTTTCCTTGTAGGTTATGTATCTTAGATTTCTGATCCTCGGGAATCTCTGCAAGCAACCCACATGTTTTTGGTGGGCAATACCCAAAGCTGAACCCATTACTACAGCAAAATGGATGAAAGCTAGGAAATATAGAAGCAGTACAGTTTTTGCTGTTGTCTATTATCCTGCTTCGATGTCCACCTTTTTTTGCCAGAGAATGACACTGTTGATTCATGTTCTTTCTGTGATCCACTGTAATACCATGTATTTGTCTGGTTTTATCAGGTTGCTCTCCAGCCTGTATTTGTGCAACCTCTTTTTTTTTTTTTTTTGGCTAACTGTAGCTGGCTGTGCAGCAAAAAAAAAAAAAAAAAAAAGGCCCTCCAATATGCCAATATGCAAGATAATTTTAAATCATGGTCTCTTGTATTGTGCTTGCTGCCTCTCTCATGCTGGCGTCACCTTCATATTTAACAAATAAACCAACTCTGTTCCATCACTCAAACGACTAATGCAAGTATTGAATCAAAACTGGTATCTGTTGGACTAATCCTGATGCATCTTTTGATTTTTGAGAGTGAACACCTGATAATTACTCTGAAGACAGCCCAGGAAATGTTATACGTGTTGTTGATCTAGACTTTGGTTCCCTTCATTGCCACCTGTGAATTCCCCATAAGCAGCACAGAGTCAGTGCATGATATTTACCAGTCTCCCTCTCACAGAAGGGTTAAGGTCAGAAGACCTGTTATCCCACCATAAAAAGATACTGGATAGGTTTGATAAAGCTCGTTCTTCACAATTAGGCATGTCCTTGTTTCCTTGCTAGTTCTTAAAAGTTGTTTGATTGCAATGATAGTTTTTTAGGTGCTAGGTTAAGGCGACTGATGTATAATTTCTACCACTTCCCTTTTCTGTCTCAGAAATACATGCTATATTTGATCTCTTCCAGTTTTCTGGAGTTTTACCCATTTCCAGGAGATTCTCAAAAGCAGCCATTAATGTGAAAGAACTTTCAGATGTTTTAAATTCCCCAAAATGAAGTTTATCAGGCTCATGGAGTCTTAAAACAAATCATAAGTCTTTCTGAGATGTTTATTCCCTCCTCTAGCCTTTTGCTGCCGACATCAATTGTGCATCATTTTTTTAGTGAAGACTGACAGCAAAAAAGGCATGCAGTACTTCAACTTTGTGGGCATCCTCTCTCTCTGAAGAAGAGGCCAACATTTTCTTTTTCTTAACTGTACTCACATTAGTGTACTTTTAGGACGATTTCTTGTTATCTTTTACATTGTTTGCTAGTAAGCTATGTTTCACGTTGCCCCTATATACTAACACTATTCTTTTATTCCCATCCTTAGTAATCTCACATGGCTTCCTCTAAAATGAGGTCAATGAAGAGCTTGTGATTTAACCAATGAGGGTCTAATTAAATTTTCTGTCCCTCCTTTACACTGGGTTAGTGTGCTTTTGTGCCCTTGTTATCATTTCTTTAAGGAATTGTTAGCTCTCCAGAATTTCTTTAGGCTTATCTCTTCCCTATGAGGCTATGGTCTACCAGTTCTCTGAATATATTAGCCTCCTTCATGAAATTCACTATTTTTATTTTGTTGTTCTTCTCAATCCTTCCTTTTCTAAGAACAGTTAATCCTGCCATTTTATCCTGTCCCAAATTACTCTCTATTTACCTGTTTCCTTGCTGGATAGAGTTGTATTTAAAACAATCACCATTTTAGTTGTTTTCTCTATATTCTGTAAAGAAAATAAAAAATTTGCAAAAGTAACTTTAAGAAGTGTACTGATCTCCCTTAATACTGAGCAGCTCACAGGGTTCAGTGTCAAGCTGCATATGCAGTTTCTGCAGGCTTTGATAAATTCCTTGTGTCTGGAAGAATACCAAAGACCTCAAGCAAAGCATGGTGCATGGCCTTAACGGTTTGACATCATATTACCAAGCAGAGATCCTATGAGATACTTTAAACAGTGATTTCTTTTTTTATATTCTAACGCAGCCATCTTATATGGTATTCTTATTTCTCTTCTGTATATTCTTTCATTTGGAAGAACTTACTAAATTTCATGGATTAATTTAAAAAAGAACAAGTTATACGGTGACATCTGTGAATCTATACAGTCCCAACAGACAACTTCCAAATGTGTTTTCTACATATACTTATCTAAGATGAGATCTTTTTTCTTGCTTACTTTTCTTGTGTACACACATGTACCGTCATATCCAGTCTTCGATAGAATCGGATCAGTGGTGAGGACAGAAGCAATAAATCTCTTTATCTCTGGCTTTTACGGAAGCAACACCTTTTAAAATATTTTTTTTCTCTTGACTTCTTTCATGCTAGGTTGCTGACTGATTTAGGCAATGGAGCACTGTGGTCAATTGAATCCCCCCAAATCTAATATTAAAAGACAAAAGGGAAGGACCTTCGGGTCAGCAGAATAAACTGAGAAGTGTTCAGGAAGCACCAGTAATTTTCTCTCAGGAAAGCAGAAAAATGCGTTTATATTTTACTATTTTCTGTCTGTGCTCATCACTGACTTCCCTTCATTAATGTTACAGCTTTTTTTTGTTACAAAGATGGTGCCTAATTTCTTCTAGATACTTTTGATTTGGATGGTAGAAATGTGTTGAAGAGCCACATTTATTTCTTTTTTGATGAAGGTCTCCTATTTAAGAATATTATTTTGCCTCATACAGAGAGAAAGAGAACATAATATTTCTTAAGTGAAAATAAATTTATCAGAGACATGAACAAAAATAATAACATTCTGTAGCAAACTACAGAAAGCTCATTTTTAGTTTATTAATTGAGTTGCAAATATAGTTTCAACTTATTACTGTTCCTGTCTTCCCCACAGTGCCTCCCTGCCAGATGCACTGACGGTATAATGCAGTTAAGGGCCTGTTCACGTCTGGTGTGCTCCTCACACTTTGTAGGTAGAATTTTTGTAGTTAGTTTTTTTCAGATGAATCTGATACCACCAGCACAGAGATTAGAACATACGTGCCCGTCTTGTTTGATACTGAATTTTAGCATTGTGAAAGCTTCGTATTTTTATAATGACATTTCTAAAGGTGCTTCTGTGCAGACAAAACAAATGCAAGCAACTCAACACAAAAGCCTCCAATTTCTCTGATTAGCCTTGCACCAAAAGCAGTGTTTCATGTCCATTTATCCATTTCAGGCTGAAGAGTCTTTCTTATACATTTCCTCTAGTACCATTGTGCACGAATAAGTGAAGTATCTAAATTTCCAGTTTTACTGTAAAGATATTAGCAGAACAGCTCAGTGCGCTTTTACATTTCCATAGAACTTGCTCACAGAACTGCTGCAGAGCCATTTTATGGCTTTTTTCTTTTTTTCTTTTTTTTCATGTTGGCCTGATGGTCTTCAGGGCTAGTCACATTAACACATAAATTGTTATTGTGGAATTAATGGCTTTATTTGTCCCTTACTTTCTTGCAAAGCAAGGTCTGGGTTTGGTCCCTATTATAGGTTTACTTCAATGTTGATGCTTAAAATGTGATAATATTTTAAAATTATAGTGATGATTACTACAAGTGTTTCCTCTTTGATGAAAAGAGAGATGTAATAGGCTAGAACATGTATTTCCTGCAGGCACTGAAGCACATATTTTCTGACACATCAGGGCTGCAGAGTAAAGAAGCTTCACACTAACAAAAAGTTTCCAGCAGATAATTTCTCCCTGTGACCCTGGTGCAGAGCACAGGCACCTTCTGTGTCACTTTTTCAACTCCATGCACATCAGCTGGGAATGAGGGAACATTTGATGACTTTCCTTGAAACTCCATCCTGATGGGAGTTTATCATCCAGTTTATAAGCCTGATATATCGGATGAGTTTTTAGACAGGGCAACCCAAGTACTTTAAGACAGAGCGCCATGTTGGAAGGACAGTGTCTACATCCCTCCAATCCTAAAAGGCAATAAAGCATAATATTTGGTGTGTGAGTACTCTTGGTGCCTGCAGTCAGTAACTGCTGACTCAAAGCATAAATGAGAAGTAGCCCTTTCTAAATGTGTATGAATGGAAGCTTTATTTTAATTCTTAATATCCTGTTTGTCTATGCTAGTGCTTTTGTATTGGGTCTGGCTGAGATGGAGTTAATTTTCCCCATAGCAGCCCTCATAGTGCTGTGCTTTGTATCAGTAGCTAGAAAGGTGTTGATAACACACCAGTGTTTTGGCTACTGCTGAGCAGTGCTCGCACAGCATCAAGGCTGTCTCTCCAACATTTCACCCCCCTCACCAGCAGGCTGGGGGTGGGCAAGATCTTGGGAGGTGACATAGCCAGGACAGCTGACCCAAACTGACCAAAGGGATATTCCATACCATACGATATCCGCTCAGCAATAAAAGCTTAGAGGAAGCGGGGACATTTGTTATTTACAGCGTTTGTCTTCTGGAGCAACCGCGACGTGTACTGAAGCCCTGCGTCCCAGGAAGTGGCTGGACGTCCCCTGCTGATGGGAAGTAGAGAATAAATCTTTTGTTTTCCTTTGTTTCCGTGTGCGGCCTTTGCTTTTGCTTTATTAAACTGCCTTTATCTTGGCCCACAAGGTGGTTTTTTTCCATCTTATTTTCTCCCTACCCTGTCCTGATGAGGAGGGGATTGATAGAGCTGCTTGGTGGCACCTGGCGTCTAGCCAAGGTCAACCCAACATAGCTTTCTCAGAGCAAAGACATCCTATTTATACACAGCTCTGTAGCGGCAGCGAGGAAGCACTGGGAAGCTGTGCCTGGGCACGGGAAGTCTTGGAGAGGTTGTGTCTTGGGGATGACTAATTTTCAGACATAATCTCTCTGAAGCCTCCCGTGGTGCGGTGAGGCTTCACAGTGTATTGTGAACAATTAATTCTGGGTCACCCTGGGCGGTGCAAGGAAGGTGCCTATCTGTATGCCCTTGAGTACAGCCCTCCTTCCCTTTTAGGTAGTTGACTGTGCTCTGGGAACAGATAGATGGCAGCTTCAGTGGCTTTGCTCCTGCATTTCTCTGAGTGCAGAGCCTGCAGCATGAATGGAGTGCGTGAGGGCTTGGTGCCTTTCCATGCTCTTCTGCCTCCATTCCTCTGGGACGAGACTCACTTGAGGGCTGCTTACACTCTGGTTCATAGGATCCACTTACAGAGCTATGCTCTGAGCATCTAGGTGCTGTATTTGTGCATGCCAAGGAATTATAGTTATGCATTACAGCAGATGTTTTATGGTAGTTCTGTAATTAGCACTCTGCACTATTATGCCAGAGGCACAGATTTGATCTCTTGCTCTCTGAGCTGGCAGGGGATGGGAGCACTGCTTAGGCAATGCGCAAAACCCCAGATGGACAGGGAAAAGGAGTATTTTCCATTGCTCTGCAGTGGCCCTTATAGCTAATGGTGATGGTACGTTGTGCTCTTGTGCCTCTCATTTAAGGATCTCCAAGTGCTTTACAAGCGTTAAGTAAGATATTCTGTACCCAAGTGAAACAGTCAGTGTGGGGTACATAGGGATTGCTTCATCACTTACCTCTGGGCCATAACACAGCAGCTGTCCAGCAAGGCAGGGCAGAATTAGTCAACATTTTAGGATGGGCAGTAAGCAATATAGCTTTCAATTAAAACCACAGGGAAAATTGAGGTAGGCAGAATGCAATGGTACTTGCACTTAGCCAGAGTGTTTGGGCCAATGTATCTATTTTGAGGGGAAATTGCTGGGTTTCTTAATCCAAACACACATGCCTTCCATCAGCATCAGCCCCTTCCTGCCCCTGACATGATGATGGGTCATTGGCTTAGTGATTCAGTGGGAAAAGTGCCATTCCCTGACTGATCAGAGGCCCACAGCCTGGCACTGCGAATTTCAAAAGAGCCAGACAAATGATCTGAGCCTCTACCACTCAGAATTTAAGACTTGCATCAATAAATGTGGATTAAGGCCTTTGTGCTGTGGCCATTAGATCAAGCTTCCAGCTCCATTTAGCAGCTCCTACCAGGACTCCATGTGCATTTTGAGGAATTTTTGTTGGCTTTCTCTACTGTTTCCTTCAAACTTTTTAGTTCTCTAATATACTTTCCATGCTCAAATCAGCAGTCTTTTAATCTCAAATGTTCAGCAGCGTTTCCTTGGTAAATACAGAAAACCCAAAGAATTTATTAAATTTGCTAAGCCAAAAGTTCTGTGTGCAGGTTTTTGATTTGCCCTTTCTTTCATTTATCACCTTCTTCTCTTGTGTGTCTATTGTCATTTCTTTCCTTAGTTCTATTTCTTTTTCTTGTATAGATTATTTTATTGCTATTTGTTATACACCACCCACCCCCCCTTTAGCCATAGGGCCAAAATAATTGGCTTATTCTCTGTGCTCTAATCTGGGATCAATGCAGAGACCTATATTTTATATCTGTCCTTTTTCTTTTTTATAACAGATTTTGTGTCTGTGTTTATGTAACTGTGCACGTTGAACTGTTTCATGATTCAGGCTACTTAGGCTATTTTACATTTCTGCAACAAATTTCATAAACTTTTTTTTATATGACACTTGGGTGGACATCTTCACTTTTCTGTCATTACTGTATGGCTACAAGTGACAGTGTTAATTCTTTGTTGATCCCTGCTGTTCAACAAGTGCAACAGCTGCAAACAGGTCAGTATTTCCATCCCAGATGCTTGAAATCCAATACAAGCTGTGGCTTGAAAAGCTCCTGGATTACCATCTCTCTATTTAGCTAAGTTGTTGACTACTTCTACAGAAACAATCAGCAATCACAGGACGTTGCAGAATTTGAGCGTGGGAACTCTGAATACTAAATGACAAATGTAGCTGTTCAGCACAGCCCATCAGAATCATATTACCACTGGCTACCACCAAATTTTCCTCTTGTGTGTATAAAGCCTGGTTAGGTGATCCAAATTGTCCATGCTTGATTTGTTTTGATTATAATATGGGCTAATATCAGGCTTGCTGTCTTCTGAAATAACCTTGTTGTCTTCAGTGCAACATGATGATGCTACAGCTTTTCCTTTCTTTGGCGCCTAGCTTACTAGCTCTGTGGTCTGGTGAAAACAGAACACAGATGCTTTCTTTGCACATGGATGATTTGGGAATAACTCCATTGGAACCTCATGTCAGTTTTTCCAGATCACATCAGCAATTGTACCAACAGCAGAAGTTCCTCTGCCAGGTTCTTCTGCAGCAAAAAATGCCACTGTGACATTTTAACCTTCCCTTTCTGCAGGTTTCCAGTCAGCTGGTGAAATCAGAGATATTACTGTCTCTTTTTTCCACCTCTCCTGAATGTTGTCATGAGTGCATTTCTCAGTCAGAGGACACGATATTGTAAACCCACAATACCAATATATTTGTACTCCGTAGCTCTGTCCTTTCTTAGCAATATTGGTATAATTACCTGGCAAAGTTTTCCTGCCATACTTTCACAAAAACATCTATACACCCCTCGGAATGCAGCCATCTTTCATTCAATGTTTTCACGTTGTCTTTTTTGCAAAGCAGCTAAATTTGAAACTACTGCTTAAGATATTGAGATACAAAATATACAGATGACCACAGCTATCCCATTAATTCTTTCTGCTACCTCCAATTGAAAAGTACTAATGCAATAAGTACAGTATTTTTTTACTTGTCTATCCATTGATCTTATCATGTAGGACAAACTCTGCTCTGGACGGACAGTATTTGCTCTTCTGTTCTGTCTTACATATCAGTTCATAATATTCCCTGTTGAATGTAAACAAAGTTAGTGTATTTGTAACATCTTTTTCCCTCCTTCATTACAACACATCGTGGTTGGTTGGTTGCACAGATCCATACCTAAGTATTGTATCTAATTGCTACGTGTTGTTATGTACCACTCAAATACTTCTGCAAAGAAGCCAGCTAGGCAAGCTTGTTAAATCTTGTTTCCATGGATGGTAGATCATTTTCAAGAGAATGCTATTGCCGCAGTTGGAGTCTTCCGATTGAGGAAAATTGCCAACATTTTTTTTGTGGTTGTTGTTGCTGTGTTGAAAGGGCTAAGAACAGCAACTTTTGGGAGAAAGATGTATCCCTGTTGTACCGTGCTACAAGGGTCTGATTCAAGTTTGCAGGGTCCAGTCAGTGAGGCAGAGTATTTGTACAGGGAGGGGCTGGCGCTGGTGAGCAGCAGCTCATCGGCCACCAGCAGGGACCTCTCCTGCAGGTGGGCTGGCACCTTGCTCTCATTCTTGTCCTAGAGATCAAGTAGACATTTTGGGTTTCTGGAGGCTATAAATTGATATCAAAGACTGCCATGCTACCTGGTGAGAACAAATTATGACATTCCTTGTCAATACTTAGGGAAGTTCAGTATGTTGACCTATATAACTCAGAGCTTTCATGGACTCTGCTGTGTAAAAGTGGGCCATGCTCCATGGGGAAAAAACTGCACTGTTATGTTACAGAGTGTGATTGCTATATAAATATAGATGTATTTAATGTTCCATTGATGCTATATTTGAAGTGCTGTAAAGAAGGTTATTGCAAATATTGCTGACTTGTAATAAAATGGCTTTTTTCTAAGGTAGCGTAAAGAGCTAGACAAGTAAGGGTTAAACAGCATAAATACAGTTTTATTTCTTCTTTCAAGTTACCCTTCTATTTGATTTCTCTCATGTTATTCTTTCACTTCCTTCCATGTTTATTTATATCTGGCTTAGAAGCCAGAGCTTCAGTGTTCTGGGCATTGCACAAATACAGAACAAAGGCAGAGCCCCTGTGACAGAGGCTTTGCTTTTTTTCATCTATTTATTATAGCCTGTTATGGAAAGGCTGCCTTTTGACAACTAAAGACAAAATGTGTGTGCACCTGGAAATTAAATGGAAACTTGGGTTCCGCCCTCCCCCTCTTTCAGCCCTCACCAAAATAATTTGCTTCAACTTTGGCTGTAAAGAGAACAAACTTTCTTGGCATATTTCAAATTCAATTACAGAAGACATTTCATTCTCTTGTTTGCTTTTAGAAGGAAATAATTAGCAGACATTTCTGTTTTCCACACGGATCTTAGTATTCTGCAAAGAAGATGACATTATACCTGGGTAAACAGCGAAGTGATTATCAAAACAAAGTCAAATAAAACAAAGGAGACTTTCCCTTGCTTTCAGAAACTCCTGGTACTCTGCAGCATTTCATGTGTAACTGAATCTTTTCTTCTCAGATTAATTTCTGTTTTTGCACACGTGGCTAAATATAGACTAATCGAAGTAGTTTTAAGACTAGTAATTTATTTGCGATAATTTTATTGGCTTTAATTCCCTTGTGATTGTATTGGGTTTAATTTGTATCACAGCAGCCTGCATGTAGAAAAATAGGTTTAATGATTTTTCGTTATGGAGCTTTATTTTACAGCATGCTTTGTTCTACAGTATTTGGCAACAATCGTTCCTCCTCTTCCTAAGGTCAGAACGATTTGAGCTTCAACTGGTTATTTAGAGAGATCTGATAAAGAAATTTCATCTCTATGGGTGCTGGCCAGTGATGAAGAGAACCCTAGGTTTCAATAGAGACTAATCTTAACTCAGGAGGGAAAATTCAGGAGGGGAAAAGCAATCTGCTCTTCGGTGACAGATCGCTGACAATTTACTTCCACTAGCCACCTCTCTCTTCCTGCCTAAACTGTCAGAGTGCCATGGAAGAAAGAGCCCTTTGTGCCTGTGTGCAGAAAGTGACTGTCATCACCATTATGAATGGTATTTTACATAGGGCTTGTAAAAATCAGCAATTACTTCATCCTTTCTGCCTCTTCTTTGTGCCGGTTTCTCTTCGTGCTGCAACCAGCTGAGGTTTGGTCCATAGGACATCTGTTTCCCTGCCGTGCAAGCGCCTCTAATAGTTTGCCTCGTATTCCGGCTCCTTCATTCTAGTCATCTTCCCAAATCGTGAGGGATGACAGATTTCCCTTCTCTCCCAGCAGGCTGGGGTCAAGATTTGTAGCTCTATTTTCGACTTAGAGCCCTAACTCAGGCTAAGGGGTAATTGCAGTTGCTGACCGTAGCTGCTTCAACCCAGGAAGCCCTGCTGGGAAGAGGGAGAAGATGGGTGTGAGAAACGAATGGGTGGATTTTGGGAGGGCAGAAGGGACAGAAAAGGATGGCTGTGTTAAGGAGCATTGTGAATGGCAGCAGGGGCATGAAACTTGGATGGTAACTGAAGTGGTGTGAAAGAATTTGAAAATCTGTGATTTCAAAGTTTCATTTTTCCCTGGATTGAGAGGAAAAAAAAATATTTCTTAGAATGGAAAATTCTAAAAAACCTTGAACTTTCGAAAGTTTTTAGGGTGGATGTTACACTGTGTCTGCCTGAGTGGGACCAGCATCTTATGAAAAATGAAATTCATCTCTTTGGCACAGATCTAAGCTCAAACTACATCCTCCATCAGGCACTGTAGTTTTGTGACTCAGACAGAGTGTTTAACAGTTTAATTGGAGGGGATGCTGTGGTGTGGAAATGTAGCTGTAGTCCAAAAATGTGCCTACAGGGAAAAGGTGAGCTCTGGAAGGAACAAACTACTGCTGCTGTGAGGTGCCGTGGCAGCCCTAGAAAACAGAGTAGTGGTGGATCCAGCCCAAAATGAAGAGGCATGGTTTGGTTTAAAAAGACAACACTGTTGTGTTTCAAACTAAGTGGTCTCCAAAGTAAATCTTCCTTCTTTCCATCCTGAAAAAGAAAACATAAAACATTGATATAATAGAGATTTTCCTGCATAAAGCATCTGGGTTAGGCAGACACTTTGATTTCCATTGAATATGCTTGTCACAGTAAAATTCTGAGTCTCTGCTAGTCAGTGAGTCAGACAAGTGAGATGAATAGGGGTGAGTCAGGGTTTTTATGACAAAGCAGTGAGTGAAGATTGATGTGATGAAGATATCTCTGGTGTGGGCGAAACGGGTGTGAAATGACTTTGTGTAGACCAAGTTTGTTGTGAGGAGTGTGTGTGTCTGAATAACACCAGGAATGGCTTTTTATATAGGAAAAGGGCAGTCCTTGTGCATAGCCAGCGAGGATTATGATTGCTCACATTTTTAAGTAGTGTGTTCTTTTAAACCTGATGAGTTTTAAGTTAGTGAGCTTATCTGGATGCAACCGCCAGATCTCTGGTTTAGATAGAACAGAAGCTTGTGTTTAGTTTCTGCTTTCCTTGTTTTCAAGAAATAATTTCATTTGTGGGAGGCATTTTTTTTAAACAACGAATAACCAATATATTTAGAGAGTTAGCAGATGGAGACCCTCTTAGTTACTGTAGTTTCTAACACAAAAAATTATTTACCAGATTCTGTGTATTAGAAACAGAAATATTAGATATTAAACAACTCAAATTATCATATGTATTTAATAAGAATCATACAAATTAGAAAGTAGCACATTATAAAGCCAAAGGATACAAATTCCTTTGATTGCACCTTTGGGTGCAGTTGCTGCAGATCAGAATTGTGGGATTTTAGCATCACAGTCAGGTGGTTTACCTACAAAAATCAGGGTGGAAAAGAAGATTTCACTGCTTCTTCTTCATGTTTTTCTGCTAGTATAGTGAATGTTTTCTGTGCTATTGTT